>NC_052026.1:10873618-11173618 GCF_015832195.1 Motacilla alba alba
GATAATATATATAGAGGATAATAATCATAATGATTAGCATGATAATGTGCTACAGTTATAGTATACAGCAGTGTGCAGGAAGGCTGCAGTACCTGCAGGGCAAGGGTCACAGTGGGGCCTTTAATACAGGTGACCAATATGCAGTAGCATTTCTGTTGCATTTCAGGCTCTCTGGGCAGTCTGAATTGTGGCCACAGACAGTGGAGAGAGTCAAATGCTGCAATCAGCCTTCCCCTCTCATCTTGGTATGCAGCCACATGGGCTCAAATGAAGGTCATGGAGCAGACCATCAAAAAAATACACACTTTGTCCTGAAGAAGCTTCCCACAGTAGAGAAAAATACTGACTTCACAAAGACTGAGCAAATCCAACTGCAAATGGGAGCTTGGAGACAACCTCCCACCAAATGAAAACAGTGTTGATCCAATACAGCCTGATACTGGAAATGTTTGCTGTGTGAAGGCACAGCCCATTCAGAATGGATGCTTTGCTATCAAGCTATTTGGAGGTGTAATTAATGTATCCCATGGTCTCTGCTCCTCCATAACACTAAATGTTCTCAAAAATATCAGCATCTCATACTCAGAGAGGAAAAAACAGAAACACTGCATTAACAAAGGGTTGTGGTTTCCAGAGGAGAGAAACAGACAAGGCAAAGCTGTGAGGATGACCAAGATGACAGCTAAAGCCCTTGCCCCAGGAAGCAACAAACCAGACTTCAAACACACAAAACCGACTCTGTTAGGATCAGCATGTGGAGGGCCAGGCTGCACGCCAGAAACACAGCAGCTCAGCTCACCAAGAGTGTGTTTACATGGCAGCCAGAGCACCAACAACGGTGTCTGGCTACACCTGAGCCAGCTGCATATTTGCTGGCCCAAGGGCAGCCCATGGTGAGCAGCATACAGAGCCTAGCACAGCTCAGCACTCCAGTGCTTCCCCAGGTGAGCACATTTTGTAAGTCACACCTCACACCAAAACACCTCGATTGCTACCAGTCTTTGATCTGCCCACCCAAATGTTACTCAGCCACATCTAAAAAGGCTGCAATCACTTTTTTATCATCATTGTGGACATAACTCTTATGGCAGAAAGCAATCAGGAGGATATGCAATAACAAATTAATACTAAAAGCCAAGCTGTCTTCCATGCCACAAAACAAGCAAAAGAATAAACGTAAAGAACAGATTCCAAGGGGCTGGCAGGTATATTTCCAGTGGGAGTGGAGTGAAAATTGTCTGCACTTCTTCCAAGAAACTCTAGCCAGGATGATTAGTTGGTGTTCATTGAATAAGTTCTGTTGACCAATTTTTGTTATCTCATCATTATTTTTCTTTATTAGAAAAATCAGGCTGGTTAAATGCTATCAGTAGGATTATCTATAACCTACTGAGGTAATGGTTTTCTGTGCTAATGCAAATGTGATCACTGTGCCAGTTAAACGACCTCTGCCCCTCACCCTCACTAGCTGCTAATGAAAGAACGCATTTAAGAGACAATTATTAGGTTAATTTCCTTACTTGAATGCTGACATTGATGCTATGCTCTGTTATTAGACCTACCCCCAGGTAGTAGCAATGCAAGTGAAATAAGAAAGAAGGTAGTTGGTAGGCATTGCACTGGAAAGCTTGAGGTGCTTATTATCAAAGGTGAAAAGCCCTATAAATTTAAAAAAAAACAACAAACAAACTTGCAATCATTAAATAACACAAAGTTATCAAAGAAGAATCTGTGGAAGACTAATTCAAAAATAAGAAATCAAGAATGTGAAACTAGTGGTCATATGTGGTAAGAAAACACTATTTCTGGAAAACATGCAGATTAAGTAGCTAATTGTCACTTGTACTGAGACAGTCCCAGCCATAAACTTCTCCCAGTAGAGGAGGCTTCTCCACTTAAGACCAATCTTATAAACAAGCAAAGTGATAGAGAACTGGAGAAAGTACAATGTTTAGTGTGGTGAGGAACTGCCAGTTTCTGATTTAGAAGGCAAAAGCAAAGACACATCATTTGAAAGCTGTTAGGTGTGGCAATGCTCCCATTGCAAGCCTGGAGGTGCCCAAGCTCTCAGCCAAGCCCACACCTCTCACCATTGGCTAATGAGGCAGCAAGTGGGCTGGTGGAGAAACTTGCTGCCCTTCGTGGCCTACAGCCACCATCAGAGTCAAACCTGCCCTCCTGCTCCAGTCTTACAGCCACCATCAGAGCAAAACCTTCCCCCCTGCCCTGGTCCTTTGCACCAGCTGGCAGTAGAGTCTCCCCATGCTTGAACCTCTTCAGCCCCAGCTGTTTGAGCACCTCGGCACATGGTACTGCCCTAAGCCCTGCAAGCTACACCTCATCACATGTGTCCACCTAAATCAAAGCTTCCTCAAGGCCCAAGAACCAGAGGATGACCCCGGTTTGCCGCTAGGGAGAGGTACGAATGGCATCACAGAATAAGCGTAAGCCAAGCAAAGAAGCAGGAGAACAAAATTTTCCTGCTAGGAGAACATCTTTGTGCACCTATGCTCTTGCAGTCCCTCCTTCCCATACACAGTTTGTCCACCACCTGTGTATCCAAATAACGTTCTGTTTAAGAAGAGCAAGAAAAATGTGACTGACTAAAACATCATACCCACACATACTCACAGATCTCTACAGCACTGCCACAAGGTTTCTAGCTGCTGTCACTCTCTGATCATTGTCAGTGAAAGAGCAATGGATTGCTCTTGCTTTCTGCTGGATGGCCAGCTAGCCCCCAGGGGAGAAAACATAGACTAATCTGGAAGATTAGCAGGCTATGGACCAGGCAATCACAAGCTCCCATCCTGTCTGTAGTGCACTTGAACCAACAGCTTGCCTGGCAGGAAATTCTGATCCCATACATCTTCTGTCAGACACTGAAAAGTCAGATCCCACAGAGGCAAAGATCTGCACTTTTGCCCTGGTGACAAGCAGCATACATCTCATCCTGAGCAATCCCGCATTGCTGGCTAAATTGAAACAAATGGATAAAATGTTTTTTGAAGGGAACCCCCCTCCAAAATAATCTCTAAATCCATTCACCCATTCAATGCAAAAGTCATAGCTAGTTCTGCAGCGCAGGGCACATTTCCATCTCACCCCAAGCACACAAGCAAAGAGAGCTGTGCTCACACAGGCAGAGCAGCATTGCCCTGCTGCCACAGCCTTTGGCAGTCCACCAGCAGCAACCAAAACTCCATCTCCTCCCTCTCCACAGCAGTGCCATTCTCAGAACCTTTAGCCATAAAGAGACTTACCAGAGTCCCTGGTAAGGGAATGCTCTAGCTGTGAACCAACAGGACACTGATTGCTCAAAGCTTCTCTGGGAAAAGACATATACTGGGAAACCCAGATTGTTTTATGAAGGAAGAATGTGCAAGGAAGAATGGTGCAAACGGTGACCAGTGCATTGCTCTGCACTGATGATGAAATATGAACATGCCCATTTTTGCCCTGCCAGGCTGGTGCTCTGTGCTCTTAAACACATCTCCTCAGCCCCTGGAAAGTAAAGATCTTGGGGCCATGGACCATCTCATTACATCTGTCAGGAAGAACAGGAAAATCCCAAACCCAGAAATAATATGTTGATGATTACCTTAGAAACATTTCTTTTAAACTTAAATTCTAGTATCAACGATTGTTTTTGTACCTTTGGGATTCTCTCTGTCACCCTAGTGCTTGCTCTGCTAAGAAATTTGGTGGGCAGTCCCATTTACTACTACGACAAAACTCCAGCTGAAAAAAGTCCCATCGCCATTTGAAATGCTCATTTTGACTACCCAAAGGAAAAAAAAGAAGCATACTAAAAACTAATCTGTGTAAATTTGAATTCTATATGTAATAAACTCCATGAAAATCCATTCTTGTGCTTTGCTAAGGCACCAAAATAATTGCAAATATGACTTTACCAAGGTATCTTTTACTTGAGCCATAAATATATTAATTTAAATAAATTAATATAAAATGCAAAATCATTTCAAATTACAATGATTACATTTTTAAAGTATAAGAAAAAAAGCCCTTTAAAGTTTATATTAATATACTATATATAGTATTTAAACTTACAAATTCTGAAAAGGCAAATGCGTAATACAATTAATACTCAAAGAAAAACTGAGTTTGTGCTAAGGTTTTTTTCCTTACTGTTTTAGCCCTTCAACAGGTATTAGTTTAAGTGGGTTTTACTGTCTATTTTACAGACATACCAGTAGAAAATGAAACATTTAAATATGCAAGCTTTAGCTAATCCTCCAACACACAGCCTATGGACTTGGTAGGATTATCCCTTATTATAACGCCGTTAGAACTGATACAAAATTGCAGTGAGATTAAACACAAGAATTTCTAAAAATGCATCCCACTGTCTCCTCCATTTTATCCTGCAAAAATATTTTACATTTTGAAGCATTCCTTTACGAGTCTCAAAAAATAATTGGTGCAGAATTCTAACATTTATATAACCATGCAGCATTACTTTATGCAGTAAACACTATACCTAACATTTACAGCTAGAACTTTTCCCCACAATCTAATGCAGCATTCTAGACATTGAGGAAAATAGTGGAATATTTTAATATATTTTCTGATTTGTTGGAAAACCATGTGGAAAACCACGCAAAACCACCACACACTATTTCATCACATGTGGAAACAGTGTTTTGTTTTTTCATTTAAAAATTTTAGAGCTGTATTATTAAAAGTCTCATCTACTTCCCTATCATGAGCTGCTAAATTTCTTTTCAAATATAATACTGCTAGTTAAGGATCCACTCCACTGAGGGACCCAAGTTCATTTGCATCCATTGGCTATGCTAAATGCTCAGCCTAACAGATGGGAATCTAATTGCAGACCTGTTGTCTGGACATTGTTAACAAATGCAGAAGTAGCAATATACAGGGCTTTTTGGAACTGAATTTGGTCTGGCAGCAGGGGAACTCCAGTTAATTACCAACATCTGAATTTCTTGTTTAATGCAAGCAAAGGCAAAAATAGAAGTACTCGGACTCAGAAGGACTGAAAACAGATCAGAAAAACACAGACATTAGATCATACAAAGCAGCGTTTTGGAAAACTGGGATGAGTGTTCCATGACTATACAATGCAAAACTCGATTTTTGTGAGGTGGCTTTCATGTGCGAAAAAAAGACAACTGTAAATACAATAATGTAAAGAATATTAACCTTGTAAAGAAAGACACTGTCTATAGTGATACATCAACTCTAAACATCATGAATGGAGGTATTAGTATTAGACTTAACAGAGCTCTAAAAGGCAAGATTGAGTTTATTTGGTGATTTTGCTTTGAGTCTCAGAAACAGCAGAGAGATGAAGTTGTCTGCAGAAAGCATTCAAATTACCAAAATCTGTAATTTAAAAAATATTTTCTTTGTTAAATGAAAATGCATTTATTCTTGTAGAAAATTATTTCTGCTGTTTTCACCCCAACTCCTCAAAATGCTGAAAGAGAAACCAAAGCTATTGTGGCAATGTTTACAAACCAACACATCCTCACACCTTTTGTTGCACTGCAAAGGAGACCAGTTTTCCATGGCATTTCCCTGTTCAAACTACTCTCTTGAGCAATTATGTGTTTCCAAAGCACTCAACCCTGTCATTGTTTAATAATTTGACTTTCCTGCATTTTTTGCAGGGTTTCTGTTTTTGTTGTTTGGGCTTTTTGTTTTGTTTGTGGGCGGTTTGTTTTGGGGTTTTTGTTACGTTTTGAGTTTTTGGTGTGTTTTTGGTTAGTTGGTTGGGGTTTTCTAAGTCAGGGATTTAGAAATACACCAAGGTCTGTATCCACCTCTCTTTCAATGTTCATGTGTTTTTATGCAAAAGGCCTATCAGGAACCTGGAAACCTACACAGTGTTGTAATATCCAAGTAGAACCTTTAAAATTTATTTTATTTTTACTCTGTCAGAATACATTTTGATGGGTGACTGGTAGTAGAGCCTCAAAAAAGAACAATACAGAGCTAGCATTTAACAAATCCAACAGTCTAGAAATCCTATCTTTTTCTCAATGACAACATTAAAGAAGAAGGAAACCAGGCTGTTTCCATGGAATTAATAACTGGATCACAAAGATTTCACTGACTGACTTCTAGACAGCAGATGAAGGGTCTGAAGCTGACACCCACCATGCTGAATCCACCAATGGGTTGTTTTATTCTAATAAATTGGATTCTAAAATTCTCTGCAGATTTTCTGGTTTCATTAACTGGAATTAATTTCTGTTCAATCTCAGCCCCTGCTATGGTACAACTTTTCAGGTATCAGAGGTATAGAAAATGACAGACATTTGTTTTAACGACAGGAAAGTGATACCAAGAAGTCATGCGGTGTTTCAGAAAATGCAGTTATTGTTCATGAATGAGTTTCAGGTTTTAATACTATTTTGAGCTGCCTGGAAATATTCTGCTGAAGACTGTTTGGCCAAAACAATCTGATAATTCAGATAAAACACAACAGTACTTTGTCAAGGCTTAAAAAAAAAAAAAAAAAAAGCACATGCTGAATCTGATACAAAGCCTCCAGAGTCAATGGAAGGACTCTGTACAACATGCTACAGATAGTATAACCTGATGTGAGTATCTGTTTCACAAATTCTTAGAGTCACAGAAGCACAGAAAGGCTTGGGTTGGAAGGGACTTAAAGACCATCTAGTCTCACCCTGCTGCCATGCACAGGGATGTCACACACTACATTTGTAGCTCATCAACTCATTGGACCAGCTTACAAGAACAGCACAGCCCAAGGAGGCAAGCATCATAAACCTAAACACAAAATGGGATATTATAAGCAAACACAATTTTCATTCTGTTTCCTGCTTATTCAGATTGCCTCCTATACGAATTTCATGAACATTTTATAACAGTCATTTCTTAAATATATCAGTGGTACCCATTCCAGTTACAGCCTGGAATCAGCTAAAATGATATTAAAAAAATTCAAAATATTACAAAGCTATGTGAATATCCACTATAAAATACATATAGTGGAGGAAAAAGGGATCACCCTGACGAGAATCTTAAACAATCACTAAACACATATTTTGCTACCCAACATATTTAATTTGACTAACCCTGCTTGGTTTTAATGAGCTTTCATAAGAGCATAGGGAAATTGAACTGTCACAATTCAGAGACATTTTTATTTCTTTGCTTATGTGGTTTAAGTCCCTATTCTCAGCAGTGCTTTTGCTCTTTTATTTCTATATTTCCTGAATACTTCATCCTTTTAAAAGTAATCCATTTCTTTATCACCCCTTTTTGAGCTCAGGCATGCTGCAGACAGTTGAGTGACGAAGATGACGTGGATTGGAGGTGTTTAGCTTTGTAATTTCATCCTTGAATTTTGTGATTACTAACAGGACAACTTTTTTAATTTGCTCTTTTGTCTCGATTCCCCTGGCTGACAATCTGCTCTGTGAGCTAGGCTTTTTAATCAATCACCTAAATAATCAAATGTCACTGGCTATCTGCTCCGTGTAATTACTTTTGCAATTAAAAATCAACCTCAAGTTGCCTCATCTAATTAGAGGGATGGGCAGATTTTCATCGAGATTGATTTTTTAATAAATATTGACTTAAAATGCCATAATCTCATCATATTCTTTCATTTTCTTTGTACCAAAAATCAAACAAATGGAAGAATTAACAAGCAGAAAGATTCATAGGACTTCAAAGGCTTTTGCTAGTTGAGACATACAAAATTGTGCTATACAGAAGCCTAGCTTATCTCAGTCTAATAACACTCAAAAGCTCCTACCTTTTATTAGAAAAAGAACAAAGGAGTTGCACCATTATATATTTCACTTTCTGAAGTATTCCAAATTAAATGAATAAACTCCATATTTATAATTATGTTATGACAAAAAATATTGCATAGGTTTTACTGAAGTACCATGTATTTCAAAAGTAATTCACTTCAAATAAATAATAATATTGAGAATTCCTGTTTCTCCAATACACCTACCAAGATGTGGTTTTATTTCTTTTTCCCTAAAGAGCAGTTAATTTGAGGATGCTTTTTATCCCTTTTCACCAATAAGACTACAACATCCACTATTTTACTGATCACCCAGGAAGCAAGGTTTATGGCAAATGGCCGTGTAGAAAAGTAGAAGCAATATCCTAGAAAGAGCTGAAAGATCCTACTTTTATACATAGGAAAGGAGAATATTTTTGAATCTATTAAAATATTGATAAAACAGCAAAACAGTCTGGAAGGCATCACCAGGAATAGAGCCTACCTTCTTTTTCTTATTTCTGACATGGAGTTATTCTCTGCCTGACCTTGAACACTATGAACTCATTGAACCTCGGGAGGATGTTTCAACAGCAGCAGTAGCAGGTCCTGGTGGTGCCAAGACCAACACTGCTCTTGAAGAAACAGAAGTCCTTGTGCCTGCAGGAGCCATAACCTCCCTGGGGCTCCTGAGGTGTTAGAGCAGCACAACTCCTCTCCTGCAGCTGCAGAGCCGTGTGAGGCCAGCAGGACAGATTCCCAATTCCTTCCCACCCCCTGTGGGAACTGTTAGTACTTGGGGCAGACCCTTTTGTCAAAGGGATGCAGAAATTTTGCCTGTCTTGTTATCACTGTGCTTGGTGTTGCTTTTTGACACTTCTCTGGAACACACCCAACCTTGTTTAAGTATACGAAGATACAGATGGCAAGACAAAACTGCACGGTGACTCATCCATGCACACAAGAGAAAATTTGTGTCTGTCAACAGTGGATGAATGTTCCATCTTATTTGCTAAAAGAAGCCAGTTTGCTTAATAGTGGTTGATGACCCCAAGATAAGCTCTTTAATGTATATATGTACCTCAGTCATCCAGATCTCTACAAAGCAGTTATTATCGTTTTAAATGAATGAACCAACTCTGAATGTGCTATCCTATTCAGATTATAATGATGGAACAGGATACCACAATTACAGCTGCTGGAGGAGTATGCTCTGCTTTATACTGCAGCCAGGTCCAGAATATGGTATCTCCACTGGAAACATCAGCAGGTGAGGAGTGCTTCACAATACCTGTTGAGATATTCATTAACCTCTGATTTGCTACCAATAAGAATATATAATTTCAATAGTCATACAAGGCATTTTTCACTGTAGTACTGGGGTCTGAACCACAATATTTTCTCAAGTGAAACACTCAGCTCCTTGTTCCCTCCTGATGGGAGTGGGCTACCCTAAACCAAGAGAACAATAACCACCAGATTCTGAAGGGGATAAAGGGGGAGGAAAGAATATCATCCAGTTCCTTTTAGATTAACTACATGAAGTCCCTATTACAGCAGTGCCAGCAGTCTGGTAACAATATCACAAGCACTTTACAGTGAATAACAACGCTGTGGTTGTGTCAAGCAAAACAGCACTGGCATCTTTGCTGCCCATACATTGCTAATACATTTACTTTTGTTGGCTGCAAAGCAAAAATGAAAGTAATCACATCTGGGAAAGAAATAACTCTGCTCAATGTCCTGAATCACGGTATGCTGAGCATGTGCTGGCCAAACCAGCTCCCTGTCGGTGGTCTGGAATCTTTGCTCTGGATCAGCCACCTTCTCATCATTTTCCAGCCCTTCAGTCCAGAGCTTAGTTTCTGTCCCTGTAGCGACCAGGGAAAAGCAGATGTACGTGGCACCTCTTGTCCTCTCAGCAGTCATTGAGTGCCACCCTGCAGAGGCCTGAGGAAGAGGCTAGAAAGGGCTGTGGACAGAGGAAGAGGCGTTTCAGGAGATCTGCAAGCCATTTGGTTCTCTGTTTATTTGGGGAAAGGAATGCAGATACTAATCAGGCTCTTGGGTTCAGCAGCAGATGTGAAAGTTGCATGCAAATATGCCTTCTCTCCCCCTTGCTAGCAGTACACATCTTCCACACAAAGGCCATCCATATTTACAAAGACTGCAATAGGCCCGGAATTTACATCCTCAGAAAGGATGGGCTGAATAAGTGCAGTGCACTCGTGATGGGAGGTGCTTCAGGACAAGAGCCTCCCACACTATTTCAAGTCTCAAAGCAAGTGGTTTGTAATTTTTGGGGGTTGTTTGTTTGAAGAGGGGAATCTTGCTAACATCTTTAATTTCAGTTTGAAAATAGAATCAAAACCCAAAACAACTGCAGCTTCACACATGTCCCCTGACTCCCTCTGTGGAAGCTGTGCAGATCTGACCATGTAAACACCTGAGGGTCTAACTGTGTGCAAAAAGAATCAGAAGGAAACTTTTTGAATCATCCAAAACAACAAGTCTTACAGAAAAAAGATAAATGCAATTCCCTAGAATACTTTTCAAGTGCCTTCTCTTGTGTATCAATATTCTATCCTTTCTCAAAAGTAGTATGAAAAGTAGAGTAACATTCAGGTGCATCTGAAACAGATTAGTTAGGTCCCTTTTCTAGGGTGGCACAGAATTTAGAATCAAGGGTTCCATTTGTTTCTAAATCCCTAAGTGGAAAAACATTCTGAAAATAGACCTGCTGCAGATAAGGACATCCAGCCCTGTCAGATGTGACCGAGTCAGCTTTTAAACTGAAGCTCCAGCTAAAGCTACAGGTAAGGAGTTGCATCTTTAGGTAATTTGTCTAGACAGCACATAACTTTACTACAATTATACACACCTCTATCCTGGCACAGCATTCCTACACACTGGGGAGACATGCTTTGCAGTTAGCAAGTGTGCATTCAATAACCTCACCCTGAAAGTAAATTCTATGGCATCTCTTAAATACATAGAAGCAACTCAGATGGCTCTTCTGGAATTAATTCACTGGAATTTGCCTAATGATTTGAAAAGATTCTTCAGAACAAAGATTTAAGAATCCAGCATCGATTTTTATCTCTAGCAGTGAAGTCCTTGACAAGTTCTTAGCAGCATACTTTCTTCTTGGTATACTTCAGAGCATTCAGTGTCTCAATAAAATCATTATTATAATGTGTTATGTAAAGTACTTACTCTTCTTGCACTTGGCAATAATGCTATAATTTTTCTCAACAAGACAGTCTACTAATGTAATAAATTTATGGTAAAATAGAAAAGGAAGATTAAGAATTGTTTTACACTCTGTGGTATAAGATTCCTAGTTATATTAGCATTTTGAGAAGGATTTATTTGGAGATTGAGGATTAATTCCCATGAAATCATTATACAAATTTCAAAATGTCAACTGCTTTGATAGAGCTTATGATTTTATCTTCTTATTTTGACAGGCGACTGTGTAAAACAACTTCTGTGTAGAAGCAGCACAGGAATAAAGCAAGGGTAGGATAAATAAAGACAGAATGATCCTCACAGGTTTTCCGATCAGCTGTCTTTTTATTCTGATTACTTGTAGGACAGAGCAGTAATAGACATTTTCCTTTGCACAAAATAATAAGAGCAGTACTTATCGCTTGTTGCCTACAGCTAGTGGCAAAAGGAAATTAGAAAAGTCCAATGAAGCTGAGTAGTAATTAATCATCATACAGTGGTGCCTGTCAAATCAGAGGGGTCTTTCCAGCTGATAATGCTGCCCAGCACAATTTAGACTGATAGAAATTAGAATTCTTTTTCCTCTGGCAAACACCAAAAATACTAGAGTTAGCACAAATGTGGCCAACTGCTCACTTCAATGACTGCCTGACCCATTTACAGCCAACGTCTTCATCGAGTTTAGCTCAACACAGATTTGAAGGAGCACCACTCATTCCTCACAGCAAAAAATAAAAGAGTATCATTCACAACTGCTCTGCCTGTTGTGGTTAAACAGCACTAAACTGCTGGTTGATTTTTTTTTTTTTTAATGCAAACATTTCAGTCTTGGCTAAAAGAGAAAGGAGAACAATTCTTTTATTCAAAGTGAACTTATTGCCATTCTCCAATTCACAAGAAGGAAACAACAAAGCTCACACAGACAACTCAAACTCTTTTAAGGTGAAAAAAATAAGAGTCAAGAGTGTCCCCTTCTCTTATTGATAGGCTGCCTCAGCACAGCTGGGGAGCAGCACAGTCATTAGGGGGATCGGGGCTGTTTTTGCTCAATGCAGCCAGAACAGTTTTGCTGCTGACTTTGACAGACACGTTGTTAAGTCCTGATGAGACGAGGCCCTGACCTGGAGCTGCCCAGGCACGGATGGGGCTGAGCAGAGAGCTGGAAGGTGCCGCTGTGGGGCCCTTGCTGTGTGGAAACCCACGAGAAAACAAACCTAAAGAAAGGCCTCCAGGAATGAAATGCCAAAGACAATGAACAAAACTCAGTCACAAAATGTTAAGACCCAAATATTTCTGCTGTAGCTCTCTTAAAACCAAGAGCATTAATGTTATGAAATAAATCCAAGGCAGGATAGAAGACAAGGGCTGTGCGGTCAAGGAAAAGGCCACCTCTTACATTGCATATGAGCATGCTGCCATAAAAACACCAGTACAGCACAGTGACAGAAGCCAACAGGCTTTGTTAGCTAAAACTGTGTGTTATGCTGCTATAGCCAGATCAGGCAAAAAGTTTTACATGCAGACAAAGAAGGACCCAATATATTAGGGTTTGCATTTGAATAATATGGCTGTATTTCTTCCTTTTCTTCATGGAAGGAAGGGATTCCATATTGTCACAGAAAGGGTGCATGCATGGGTACCTCTCTGACAAACTGGCTTTGTCAACATAAAGGCTCCATAAATCTGATTCTGTGTATCTCAACTTTGGGGGAGTAGAGCAGAGCACAGTGTGCACAGATAACAAAATTAACATCTGAAAAACACTTTGTTTTCCTTTCATCTGAGGTATAACACAGATTCATTAGGAGATCTGCATGCTTCTGTACCTTTCCCCTTAATATTAGAATGAATGAGTGCTATTTACATATGTCATTAGTGGGAAAATCCCCCACAGAGGAGCATACTGAATCCTAATTTGCACTGAATAAAGTGCTTTATGATGTAAGACTGTCAGGCACCCCCAGTCGGTGCAAATGAATGTTTAATCATCACAAAGAGTTAGACATGACATAGTGCAAAATACGTCAGGCAGAATCACAGCCAATATGAACTTCCGATGCTCAATGACTCTTTGATCAGTTTAATCAAAATGCATCTCAGCAACTGAAATGCTGCAAAAGTAACAAAATGCTGTCTTGTGATCGTGGAAATTAAACTTATTTCAAACACTAACACTTAGGGAGAGCATGCATGGCTTGGTGAGTGAACGCAACAAGTCTGGAGGTAATAATGGCAGCATTTCACATTTTCCCACTGTGATTAAATGGACCATGTCCCACTGTGTGGGTGGGGATTTATAAAGAGAGTTGCAAACCCTAGAGAGACAGCACCCCCACCCAATCCTTCTCCTAGAGGTTTACCATCTCTGGAACTACAGACCTGCTGGTACAACCATGCGTTAAGCAATCGAAACAACAGCGTGAGCTCAACACACTCTTGACTAATACTCTTGATGATAATTTCCCCCTTGGTATTTTGCTTCTGTATACATAGAGCTATTATGGGGTCCCTCCTGTGACCCTCATCAAATTCTGTGACCTGTGTAATACAGGAAATCAGGCTACAGGGCTTACAGTGGCTGTTGACACATAAACAGCAGAATCCCGTTACATGGCAGATAACAGCCATGCTATATCATCAACAGTAGCCTTGACAACAGATAAATTTAACACAAAACCACTAATTTTTTCCTATGAAAAATTCACTGTTAAGGAAAATATGCAAAGAAAGCCATGGCAGATATTTTATCTTCTTTACAGAGAAAGCTTAGTGGTACCAAAGGATAATAAAACAAAAACAAAAACAAAACCCCCAAATAAACAAAAAAAAAAACAAAAACAAAAACAAAAAACCCAACAAACCAACCAACCAACCGAAAAAAACCAAAACCAAACAAAACCCAAAAAAAACCCTAGTGAAATAATTTTGTTTTGTGGAGACTTAATTCTAAAACATTTGGGTTTCCTAATTTTTTTTAATTGTTTGTGATTTCTGCATGGTCTGAAGTGAATTACCAAGCTCTTGTTCGTTCCACTGGTACCAGACCAGGACTATTATTCAAAATTTACCCCTGTTGAAAAGTCCAGGCCCATCTGTCACAGAGGTGGTCATCCAAAGATATCAGAGTTAGCAGCACATAACCTGCATTCCCTCTGAACTCCCTGCTAATAATTTTGTCTTTGAATACTACAAATTTTCAATATTGAAAGAATTATCTCAGATTTCATTATTTACATAAATCTGGGAAATAGCCACACATAGACTTTTATGTGTAAGACATTGGAGCAAAAACCTGTAGAAACAGATTAGTGTTTTTACAAAAGAGGTACAAAAATTCCTCAGTCAATAAAAGATGAGGAAAGAGGACCTCAGCCATTATTCAGTAATTGCATAGATGATAAAAAAATCTGAAAGGCACAGCAGAATGTCTTTATGAAAGAAACAACAGAGTGTTTCCAGAAAAGTCTTGGAAAGGAAAAAAATTTAAACAGCCTAAGAATTTGAATAAGGATGTGAGAAGTTATTTAGGCCACCAGAAGATAAACTGCATATAAACCAAACATATTCATTCTTTCCCCTGCTCTTCCTAAATTAAGTATGCACTTAAATCCCAGGGAAGGCATTTCCAAGGCTGGGTTGTATAGAAATAGGTGCCCTAGACTGATAATACACCCTACTCATAAGTTACATACTGGCTTAGCTGTGAAGCAAAGTAGACTTCATGCTGCTCTTGACCATTCTGTCACTGTAAGTATTCATGTATTTAAAATCAAGCACACACAAGCATTTTGCTGAACTGGAGCTTTACAGCAACTTAGGATCAAAGTTTGAGTGTCATGAAAGCACATGGCTTCTCTTCCAGAGGGCAGTAGCTTAAAATACTTGCAGTTTAATGCTAAGAAAATTTAATGGACTCCTGCAAGGGAAAATAGATCCCCTCAGCCCTCAGCAAATGTAAGGTTTGGCTGCTGCCTTGTCCTTCACATGTCTCCAACCTCCCTCCACTCCTTTCTTTGTAAGCTTTACTGTGGTGGTCAGCGTGACACAGGCAGTACAGTGAGACACTTTGCTCATAACAAATCCATCCAGAAGAATTCCCTCTCCTTGTGGATAAAACATGAGAAGCTGTTATCCTTCATTACCGTCTGATGCTACAGAACTGGGTGTGCAGGAACGGGTGCTCAAAGCAGCAGCAGTGCACTGTCATTGCAAGGCACAGACAGAAGGACTTGGTAGTCTCCTGCCCAGTCTGTCTGAGGACACTCTCTTGTGAAGGCAACATGCAGGAAAGACAGCTTCTTCCCTATTCAAACACATCCTTTCAGCTTTGATTTCCACACTGTTTCAAGCAATATGGCATGACCAGGGATCCTTATTAACATCTTAGGAAGTCAAAATCTCATAATTCGTTAGGTGACGTGTTACTGCCTTACACTCATCCTTTGCAGGTGTCACACAAGAATCAACAACTCAAACTTCCCAATTTAATGATACTACTCACTCCACCAGGCCTAGCTGCCTAAAGTGAAAAGTGAGAGAAAGGCTGAAAGAGGCAAGAAGGAAGTAAAATAAAACACAATTTTTTTTTTCTCATTAGGAAGCCATATAATGTTAAAGTAGGCAGCATCTGAAAGCATACATTTATAATGATCCAGTCCACATGAATACCATCTTTCCTTCAGGATACTGTTAGCCAGTTCTCTTGTATTCAACCCTACATTTACATATAGATTGAACCTTTCTAGAAAGCAATTTTACGCATTTTGTCTTAATATTTTTCTCATTAGCATTGCACATAGATTAGGCTTCTTGAGAAGGAAGAGACATACCTGGATATCATTGGCACTATTTCTAGAGATCGTGTTTGCTTTTGAAGAAAATTATGTAATAAAAGACTAATAAACACAAGGCTGGTCACAAGTGAATTTTCAAGAATCAGATTAAAAAAAAATACAGAAATTGCTATGGTGCTCTTAAAACAAACACTTCCTTAATTATCTCCTCTGGTGAGAAGTAACAATAGAAGAAAAACAACAGCAAAATTGCCTGTAAAACAAACTTCTCTCACAGGGCTTAGTACTTCAGCAAGGATCATTAGTCCTAATCAATCAGAGCATTTAATCATATGCTTAAGTTTAGGCTTACAGATAAGCATATGTATAGTCAGATAAGACTAAGTATTGTGCTGAACTGGGGCTGAAGTACTCAGCATCCAGCAGGATTACCCTGCACTGCTGAAATCTGAATTTTCTTCATGTCTTATTTGCAGACTGGGTGTAGGATTCAAATTAGAGGAAGGATTAAGGAAAAAAAAAGTCCTCATGATAGCAGGGCCAGGCTAAGCAAACATTTCATATACACACCAGGAGAAAGATGAAAGGAAAGCAGCTGCCCTTCCACGGTCAGAAATTCTTATCTGTTGACCGAACCTTTGTTAGTTTGAGAAAGCACAAGTGGTCTGCATTGGCGGAAGGTTCAAAGCAATTTTTTTTAATAGATAATGCAATCAAAAGTCTGTCTGTCGAAATATTTAGAGGAACAAGATATCGCTTTAACCCCTCTACACCTGAGACCTTTGTCAAAGACTTTAAGAAGTGCCTTACACTTGTTTATGTTTTTTATCTTTAATAGGCTTCTGCATTTTTCAAAGATTAACGTCTTGTGAGCTCCTTTGAGCAAAATATGTATTCTGCAACTTTTAGCCAGTACTTCTCAATTGCCTTCTTCAAAGGAGTTGCATATGAAGGTATGCTACCAAATTAAAAACCAGCATGCAAACCACAAGTCAGCTGTGGTTGATGTTGAGGAACACGAGGTTCTGGTCTGCCTGTAGCTGGTGCACATTCAAAACAAAAAATTAATTAACCCAGGCAACTTACTAGAGATAAGGTAAAATGTTCAACACCTTTAAATGCCAATTTGAGAATGGAAAACAGTGTTCTGTCTGGTATAATTATCTCAATATTTACATCTTCTTAGAAAGAATGGTGAGGTAAACAAGAACTCCAGAGAAGGATTTCCCAGTACAAATTTTAACATTCTGGCAAGAGTGGATGATTTCTGAAATTAAATCATGCAGTACAGAATCTTGCAAGTTCCCAGGATAAAAACCAATGGAATAGGATTGATATCTTCTGTGTAGACTTATAGCAGAGGAATTTGGGTACAGGAGAATAGTTAACTGCCATCTCTTTAGTCTTATATTTACAGTACTGGAAGGGTTCCAGAAAAAATAAATTCAGTTCCTGGGTTTGCCACTTCATCTCCCTACTTACAGGCAGGGGCAGTGCTGCGTGCCTTTCTTAAGAAGTGGCTCAAATGACAAAGAGCAGTAAATGTTATTATTCCATTCCAGCTCTACTACTGCCTTTCATTCATTAACTGCTCCTGCTATTGACTGTCATCCTACTTTTTTTTTCCTGTTATCCAAACATACTCCAAGTACACTGGTTATACTATATATGCTACTTTCTGACAGACCACGCTTTGGTTTTTGTTTCTAATTAATCACTACACAGGTGTATTTGTTGTCACTGATCCACTCAATACATTCAACATACCTGCCCAAGTTTTCTAAGCTATTTGTAGCAAAAGTAACTGATCTTTTTCCATAGCTTATAATCTTTTAGAAGGAAGTGATGTCATACCAGTTATCCTTCTGCCTTTTGTAATGCCCTTGCTGGCTCAAAATATATAGCTTCTCAGTGCTTTATATCTTCACTTCTGAAGCCAAAATTTGCTCTGCTACAAGCAAGTACAGTTGCCCTGAATCCATTTAAGCCAAGACTGAGTTTAGCCCCTATGCCAATAAAATTTCCATTTGTATTAAAATTGTCTATTGCTTTGGAAAGACATGTGAGTTGGAATTACTTAGATTTCTGTGGGTATTTCTTCTCTGATTGGGCCCTCAGGCCAGATTCATCCAGACACCAATACAGTCAGGATCAAGCTGTTTGTGCATTTACTATCTGTGGCTGTGGACTTAGCCAGAAGGACTTCCAAAGCTTCTTAGCTGCTGGAAAATGGCTGAGGCTATTTTCAGGCAACTGTTGTGGCCACATTAGTGGACAGAACAAGTCAGAACGTGCTCTGGCACCAAGATTGTTTCTCCCTGAGCCCCTGGGCAGTGTCACCTTGCTGATGGCCCTTACACAATGGCTGTGCTTGCCTCAGAAGCCAGGCAGAGCAGGGCTGACTTTCCCCCTTACATCAGAGGACGACAAAAATTCCCAAAGAAAAACATTTCATTATTTCATCAGTTTTAGTAGCCTGCTCAGTTCTAGGCAAGGTTCATTTATTTAGAAGCTGGGGAACAGCTGACAACTTTCTAAAGGCTTCTTCATGCATCTCTCACTCTTGTCCCAGTATTACCTAGTGTGACCCAAGACAGAGCCAGTCTAGAGGTAAGTCCTTTTAAATGAAACCTCCTTTCTTGAAGAGAGATTAGTTACCAACAGAACATGCAGATATGTCTCTGTGCTTCACCAAAGCCACTATTCATCTATCTCACTGCAAGGACTCATCATGGTGGGGGGATTAATGTCAGTTAGTCCCAGATGGAATTTTTAGTTTTAGTCATTTTATTGAAAACCAAGAAGCTTCCTGCTGTCCCCTGCAGCCCACTGTGGGAGTACTTTTAATTACCACATGTATTTTTTGTAAGCTGGAGCTGGATGCTGCAGCAGTGAACAGGCCAGAGCAGCGATGCTGCTGGTGGTGTTGCTGGAAAGCACAAGCTGGAATGGTGGGAAAGGAGAGGTAGAGAAGGAACAGGAAGGTGAAGTTTATAATTCAGCAGCAACCATGGGAAAAACTTAGTGTGACAGATTTATAGATTTAATGAAAAAGAGACTATGAAACAGTTACAAAAATGCAACAAAATAGGCAGGTATGTAGGATTTTTTTCATTTAGGTAGGTTTAACAAAATGCTTAGACTAACATGATTCTTTTGTTAAACTAGATAATATTTTTGAGAAACAGCATTACAAAAGGTTAAACACAGAACAGATGTAAGTTATAAAATACAAGCTGATCAAAGCTCAGATTTTGAGACAGTTATGTTAGCAAATGATGATAAATCAGTCCCGCTAGAATTGTAAGAAGCAGACAAATGTAACTCTGCAGGACTGAAAGTCGGGAGTTGAAAATAGGGAAGAGGAAAAAAAAGAGTGGAAACAAATGTTTAAGTTAATTCTGAACAACTTGTACAGCACATCAACTGACTATATTCTGTGAGAAGGGAATAATATCTACTGACATGCACCCAATTTGATTTCAAAATAGGACTCAAATGCTTTAAACTCTTAATATTGGCTTAATGTATACAACTTTCTCTTCATTTCCTATTTAGTATCTGCTTTTCTCAAAAGTTTTCAAATATCAAGAAGATCTGTACTGCCATGATCAAAGCTATAAGAGGTACAAACTGTCATAAAAAAGGTGTACACTAGAAAGCTGATCTTTAGCTACCTTGCCTATATACTCATTTTTAAAAAAAAAAGAAACCAAAAAGTTATTAACACATCTAAGGACAAAATATATAGACATACAGACATTTGAATGAAAGCTGAAGTTTCAATTTCTTTTCCTTTTGTAGGTAAATAAATAAAGCACAGTGAGAAGCACACTATTTACCAAGACCTAAGTGAAACAGAAAACATTTGAAAGACCAAGAAAAAGGAGGTAATTGTTAGGACTGTCAGCAGGGGATCGCTGTGATAATTTGATCTGAACTCTGCTAACAAATCACTGCACCATTCTTTTTACTTTAGTATCTGTTTATGCTTCTACAAATTGAAACCCCACTGGCAATGCGCTGGAGAACAGAGCTCAGCACAATAACACATCAGCCTGGCGATTAGTTCAAGGTGGGGAAGGATTAGCTGACCATCCCAAACCTACAGTCCTCCTCGATATTTTGTCTTTCCTGCTGAGGTAAAAGGGTGCAGACATATGTAAGTAATAAACTAACAGGCTTCCATCCACTTGAGGTTGAGTGGAAGGAATGCAGAACAAAACTATAAAAAAAATAATAGACAAAGGGGTAGTGAAGACTTGGGGGAACTCAATACCACATCTGCTAAGCTATGCTGGGATGTAGCACCAGGATGCCCATAAGTTTTTAAAGATATAACTATGCCTTTTTGTGATCTTGCAGCACACTGTTATGGCCTGAGTATGCCAACATTTAGACCTGACACAAGATCAAAAGGCTGATAAATGAGAGGAAAGGGGATGTTTGACCCACTAGACCATATTCTACAAGAATTCAAGGCTTTTTAAAGCAATAAAAAAAGTAATACATTACCACACCTTGAATATATTGTGACATTCTTTTCTAAGAAAAACCCCTAATATCTAGGTTTATTATATACTTTTATGCACATATATATGCACAGACATATTTATGAATACATACATTCATGTTTATTTAGGTAAATATATTTTACATTATAATAAGCTTCTGAAAACCAAATTTCTGATGAAAGTTATAATCCTTTGGAAGTTAACTTAATTTAGGGTGTAGTTATTTATGGGTCCAATTTATTACTAGCAAAAGTGTAATAAGCAACAAAAAAGGAGGGAAATCCAGCATGGAATTTGTAGTTAAATAAACAAAAAGTGGTTGGCTTTTCTATTTTAGCTAGCCTGTGATATGCAGTAAATTTCTGCCTCTGCTGAATTTTATGATCTAAGCAAAACCAATGTGAGTTTTCTTCATTTATTTCACCAGAGTCAGGATGCCAGTCTTGTCATATCATCAAAATCCAGAAAAGAGTTCTGAACTCTAACCCAACCTGCAGGCTGTAAGCAGCAATAACCATCACTACACATCCAAACTCTGTAGTTATGAAATTTATATTTAATGAAGAATGTACCAATACCAAATGCTACACATTCAAAAACTTTCTGGAATATTCCTCCTCAGCATCACCTTAGGGGTTGGTATTTCCTATTTTTAAGGGAACACACACATCCCAACCCCTAAGAATGGAGCTGTGCTATGATCTACCATGAGTAGGGGGTGAGGAGCCACCAGGTTCTGAATGGTGTGCAGGGAACCATGCAGGGCCATCAGTGATATCAGAGTCACCCTTCCTGAGTGACAGCCCCCTGCAGATTTCCCAGTAGGCAAGAAATCACACCTGCTCTGTTGACAGTCCTTATATCTCTCTTCCTAGTGCCACTGAGCGGTTTGGAAGGGGAGCACAGAGTCAAAGTGGTTTTCTTGTGCCCAGCCCCTCTCAGTGACTTTGAGGGAGTGTGTACTCTCCAGAGGAGGAATTTAGTATCAGCAGTTCCTGTGCTAATCTCTTTTAAGAGCTTTAGGTGCTCAGCACTTTTGGAAATCAAGTTAATAACTATTAATGACTTAGAAGGATGAGAACTGAGTCTTCATGATAGTCCTTATTCAAGCATTTTTCACATCAAATTCGAGTGGAAATCCAGCTTTGTTAAGAGAGAGGATTGCTGAAAAGGATCCAATATCAAAAAAACCTGAGCAACGCAATTAAATTAAATTTGGATGAAAAAGTGATGAGATGTTCTGATTCTCCTGAGGATTCAGAAACATTCTCCTCACAAGTAAGAGTTGTATAAATGTATTCAGGCATGAGGAGCAGCCTATAGAAAGGTAAACTACGCTTGAAGAGGCTGAGAAGCTATTTACCTCTTAAGTCCATATGTAAGGAAGAAGCTTCCAATGTCCTTAGCTTTCAAAACTCATCAATTGCATTATCTAGTGTCGCAGTATTGGCACTTTTTAAAATTAAGTAGCTCAGATAAGAGTCACTGTATTACAGAACTCACCTCAAGCTGACCACCTGCATACTTCCTCAGCTTGCAGGCCACTGCAGCTACTCTGCAGCTGATGCCCAGTTTGTCTGGTTTAGAAGGTGGAGTGAGTGTGCCTATGTAGACACAAGGCTGTGCCCACCAGCCTGCAAATCACTGTGCAAGAAATGCATTATCAGTGTGTGACACTCCATGTCCGCCCGTAAAGCCAGGGGAATTCCCCACTTTGGAATGCTCTCTTCCATCTTGAGCATCTCCTTCCTGGTTCAGTCCCACATGCCAGCCAGGATGGATGCTGCAGCACAGGCAGGTAGCTGCTGAGATCTGGGAGCACTGAAGGCAGGCAGTCATGCTGAAACACACACTCAGAATCAATTTTTAGAAGTAGTTAAAAATAGCGGTTTTTTTATTCTCTACAAAAAAGAGCAGGAAGGAGAGAAGCCTCTTTGTAGACAGATCTGGGTAAATTTGCATCTTGTCAGATGCACAAAACAATTAGTTGAAAAAGCACAGAGAACACCTACAGATTGTAGCAATGTTATTTCTACATCTGCAGAACAAAGATCAAAGCAGTCAATAATAAACTTCAGAAGACCTGAGGAATTACTTTGCAATGATTCAACTTTTTCCATCAAACCATCCCCCAAACCATCAATAAATGTTAGGAGTCACCTGCTTAAATCAAAGGAGCACGGCCGAGCGCTGAAGTCAGGATTCTACCACAATTACAAATATATCAGCTGTCAGAGTAAGTGAATCTCTAGTACAAACATAGCAGCACCTATATAAAGCTTTGTATTTTAACAAACATGAAAAGGAAATCACTGCCAGAAATGTTAATACAAGTGAATTCTGAGCAAACAGGTTATTTATTCTATTAGTACCAGAAACTTTTCTATAAAATAAGTGTATGACATAGTTAAAGACAATCTTTCTTCCTTGGGGAGATTTGATTTTGCTTATTTTTAAGGGGACAGAGCAGACTTTATTATTCTTAGTTTTAAAACTCTGGTGTCTGCTTTGTTTTGCTATCAGATTTAAAATTCTTGGTTTTAACAAAGTTGGTTTTTTTTCTTTAAGACGACTGAGGTTTCCATACACAAATAAAACTAATCTTATTGATTACTGTTTTTTTCATTGTAAAAATGCATATTTGAAAGTGATAAGATGCAGGAAATAGAGGGACAGAACTGCTGTGGTGAGTTTTCTGTACTAAGAAAACAAAGCAGCCAAACTCTGACGACATCCATTGTCCTCACCGTCTGGAGTACACCCACATGATGGACAGACTGCTCACCCCAGCCACCTCTGGGGACAGATGGCTTCGTTCTGGACCCAGCAGAACGTCCATAAAATTAACATTGACTACATGTTCCCTGGTAAACAAATGTGGTTTGATTGATGAAGGAAAACTGCAAGAAATCCTGCAAAATACTCTTTCAAAGTCAGAAAAGCCTCTCTGCATTTTCAACTTCCAACCCATCAGTCTAGAGCAGCCAAATGATTTAATAAATGTATTTTAATGCAATCTTAAGTGACGTGGTTACATTAAAATCCAGTTATTGCACAACAGAGTTGTTGTATTCCAAGGGAATACAGTACAGATTTTAACTGATGTGAAAACACACAGATTTTGTTTAATAGCCTCTTAATCCTGCCAATTTTACTAATAAGATTACTGTGTAAAAGGCAGCTAAATAAACTGTGCTGTTGACACTTTAAACAAAACAAAAAACACACCCACCTACCCCCTGAAAAGCACGATTTCTCCTGAAACATTCTTTTCCTCTATTATGGCCCAAATCCAGCAATGGGACTACTTATGTGCTTAAAGTTAATCGAGTGCTTAAGTGCTTTGCTGGACTGAAGCCTGCAATAACATAAATCTGAGTGGACAAATTATCATTATGCATAAGAAACCTGCAACAAAATGAAAATAATTAAACAGCTGAAGCTGTTTGTAGAGATTCTTAAGTGCTGCATGCTAATATAAAGTATGTGTGCATTTTGCACATCCCAGTTTTGCCATTTTATTTCTGAAGAACACATGCTTCTCCCTGTTTTGACTGAACTTTCAGCTACAATCTTAGAAAGGGAAGTGAACCCTTCTGCCAGCTCTGTATTCTGATAGGTATCAAAATCTAACTGGACAGACACTGAATATGACTGGGCTAAAGGATGGGTCTGTGGGAAAATGATTTGCAACAGTAGGTTTTCACTACAGAGTGAGCAGCATTGGAATGGTAGAAGGAAATTATGAAAGAAAGTGAAATGGGAAATTAAAATATCAAAGTAAGGGGGAAATGGGATTTAATGGAGCATTTTTACATTTCATCTTTTGGGTATTATCTGAAAATATTTGGACTTCCTTCCCCCCATCAGCCAGGCCTCCTCTTGAGCCTTAATTTTCATTTAGTTTTTATCTCTGTCACACAGTCTGCCTTTATATAGTCTCCTTGCTCCTGCTCTAAGAACATTCAGGCTAATTTCCTTTTCCCTTAGCCATTTATCTTTCCTACACCCATTCAAGTCTATGGATGCATGCATCTGGAAGGAGAAAAAAAAAAAGCTGACTGTGTATGGCATAAATGTGACCAGGAATCAAAAATAGCTTGGGGATTAAAATCCATCAAAACTGCACTGTCCAAAGCAAAGCATCCTGGCTGTCTAGACAAGTAAATGAAAATGAGAGCTACATTCTGCAGGAATGTTTTCCCCAAACTCTTTGTCATTGTATATAATTCCTTCTCTTTCATGAAAGCTCCACCTTCAACAGAAAATTCCCCAATACCTTTAGGCAGCATATGAGCAACAAGGGGAGCCAGCCCGGGGACCCTTCAGACTCTGGTCAGCCTGCAAGGCTGCAGTCCAGGGGAGCACTTGCCCCTCATGAGTCTGTCAAACGCAGTGTTCCCCAAATTCACACAAAACCATGGCAGTGCATGCACAGCACCCATCTTGCAGCTCTTCCAGCTGGGCAGCTGGACGTTCAGAAAAGTCAGCAGATTTTACTGCCAAAACGTGTCAGCTTTGGAAAGCAATGTGGAAGCAAAAATCCACATGGGTCATTCCAGCATGGAGGAATGCTAGTAACTGCCGCACAAAGCTTTCTGGGGACTCAAGCTTTCTGTGAGTCTTCCTAATACAGGGACTGCTTCTCCATCACTCCCCCTTCCCGTGGGGCACGTCTCCAGTTAAACAAGACACAAGAGCTTTTCCTCTCCTGCTGCTGTCCCTCATTCTCCTGTGAGGAGATAAGACAACTGGCATGCGAGGCAGCCACGCCATCATCAACAGCTTCTGGCCATCAGAGTCTCCTTGACAAGGGGAATGCTCCCGTCCAGACCTCTGCTGGCTTTGCAAAATGAGCGTGGTGGACTGGAAAATCTGGTCATGTGTATTGATTTCTGGGTTCTATTACAAATGCACTCGCTGTGTGTTGTTCTGGGGCCCTGGCTTTTCTCCAGCTTGGAACTGTCAAGATTAGCTATGGAGTATTTTCATTCAACTTTCTAAACATATAACTTTGTTGAAATCATCTTTTGTGTGTATGTGTGTGTGAGAAATGGATTTTCAAGGAGATCTGTGAAAAATGATGGTACCCTCAGTGTTAATGCAACTGAAGTTTTCAACGATGGAGAACCATTTGGTTACAGTGAACAAAAATGTCTCTTTTTTTGCCCCCACAACTTGAGTCAGCCATCATAAATCAGATCAAGTAGCTGTGCTTTGAAAAATGGAATGTACTTTAATAAGAAGAATTAAATACTGAAGTAAATTTCGTAAAATTGCCTGTACCCTTAATGAAATTCCCTGATTTTCAAGCAGACACCCCATTATTGCCCCTTTAGGGCCAAGAAATACAACAGATATGGCTCTTAGGGTGGATTAAGAAGTACTCATCTAATATCAATATGGCTGCTGTCAACTCAAAAAGTGTGAGGGATCAAAAGTAACCACAAACTGTGGAGCAGGAAAAGAGGCTGAAGGGGGCAAGGTGGCAGCCAAGCCACACTGAACAGAGCTGAGCTGAAGACAGATAGGACCTACACAAAAGTGTCAGTAGAAGATGACAGTGAAAGTGTAATGGCTGGAAAAAATACCCTAATTGTTCTTCAGTCCATGATGAACATGCCAACCTGCAAAAGCTTTCCTGGGCATAATATTTCCTTCTATAGCTTCTTTGGCAGCACAGCTGTTTTAAATTCTTCTCTCCATTTGCCTGCTCACTCTCACACATCCTCTGCAGCACTGCCTTCTCAGTTGTGTTATTGGTCCGAGTGTGCTCTGCAAGATCATGGATGTAATCTGGACTTGAACAAAAAAAAACCCTTCACCCCTCCAAAACAGATACTCAGGAGAAAGCAACAGGTGAGAATAACCCAGAATGTCAAATTTTGTACTTTGAAAATTGTAAGATACGCCCAAAATGTTTGGTTTGTTAGGAAGTGCTTTAGATTAGCAGACACAATTCATTTATGTTTGGCAACATTAACTAATTACTGTCTGCAGACTGGCAGCACAGATGCAGCTCTTGCTAAGACCAGCACCACAAAGCATGTTAAGCAAGCAACAGCATAATAGAAAGCACAGCTCCATGGAAAATGTACACTGACAAACTTTCAGTGCTTTTAATTGTGCACTTTTTAATTGGTATTATTCCTAACAAGAAAAAAGGCTATCCTCAGGAGGCTGGAGAATTATATTTGCCTGAAAGCTTATTCTTTAAATAAAAATGGCTGTTCATAGAAAGTCTATTAGTTTCTTCCTTCATCCCACTGAAATATGTTCTGTCCCTTGGGAAATAAATTTTAATTTACTGTAATTTTTCTTGAGGTTTTTCACTTAGTATGTCAATGTACACTTCTCCCTTCTCCCTTTCTTTTTTTTTTCTTTGTGTAAAGACCAAGCTTTTTAAAAATAGAATTAAATCTGAACAAATGAAAAAGAAATGAGTCAAAATATCAAAAATAGCTGAAAAATTTATGGAGCATTCTTTCCAATACTCTTAGTTTCTCTCTGTGTATCTCCATTTTCTAAACAGCAAGAAGGACAAGAAAGCCTTCTAGTAAATAACATAAATTAAACAAGCCCTGTTAATATTGCCTGCTGACCTCAGAAAGGCTAAAGTGAGAACAGGGTCCACATTTCTTCTACTGCCAAGTTTGTGCATTGATTCACTTGATAAAAAATTAGCCATTTCAAACGGACTGAGGTTCTATGAAGAGCATATCCGGCGTGGCTTGGCACCTCCAGTTACACTTGTGGGTCTGCAAGAATGAATGACTGAAGGAAGGAGTTAATGAATGAAGACAGCCTTGGTATTTAGGACTGCTGAGCATGCACAAAATGGAAATACAGAGAAAGCAGGCAGCAAACGGTGAATGTGTGAATGGAGAGGTTCTTCCCAGTGATCAATATGGGCAACCCAACAGCACTCATGCCACAAGAGCCAAAGTGCTGTTAAAATGAGAGTATAATAATCTGGACAAGAACTGATGTAGAGGTGGCTCAGGATAAGCCATAACCAGCTCACTAAAGTGTAGTAACTTGTTTTTAACACCCACAAAAGAGAAAAATCATGGTTCACTGCTCTGAGCAGGGCTGGACACCATTCTAAAGAAAAGGACAAATGTAGTCAATACTGAAAATTTGAGAGAAAATGCAAAGATGAATTGGGAGGTTATAAAATTCTGTGGAAGAACTGCTTCCTTGAAACCTACCTGTCCCAGCTTGGAGCAGGCTGAAGCCTCCCAAGATCAAACCAAGTTATCTAAGAGCAGAAAGCCCAAAACAGAAACACTCACCTCAAGCCAGTATGGGGGAGAGCTTTGGTGTATGTGCAGCACAGGTCCAAATATGCCCTGCACAGTGTTATGTCCTCCCATTCCAGTCATCATATGGCTGCAGATCTTTGATACAGGGATGATGTTCTCCACATCCCTCCTTAATGTATTCTTTTCTCACCTTAGAAAGCCTGTACCAATTTTCATCCTCACCAGTTTCACTCTATGCTTCTCAGGGGACAATACACCATGCTTTACTAAATTACAAAGAGATTAGATCCAATACATTCTCTTTGTGTACAAAAGGAAAACCAGTTGCCTCACCAGAAAAAAAAAAAAAATCAGGTTAAGTTGGCTTGCTCTACCGTAGGGAAACACTTCCTGGTTTGCATTTACCTCAATGCCTTCAACCATGTTTTCTTTACGATTTTTTAAATCTGGTTACTACTGAGATCTGACTCAAAACCCTGCTGTTTATCAAATCCCTTCTACTCCTCTCCTGTTTTTAAGTACTGATGCTGTATGTCTTATTCTAGATTTGCAGTAGTCCTCTCTCCACGTACTATAATTAACAAACCTATATTACTAGATGTCCATTATGATTTACCAGTTCATTCTGTGTTTTGGCATGGGATTTCTCCGGTATGCTTAATTTGATAATATTCAGCCTTCAAATCTTCCTCAGATTCTGTCACTTCTGCAACTTCATTGTTAGCCACTCTATCTTCCTTTCTCCCATTTTTAACATGCTCATTCCCCAAAATAAAGTCTGGTCAGGCAACCTCATTAGGAACTGAATGGTGCTCCTAATAGAGTCTGGAAAACGACACAATATATCCACCCCATCTTTATCTTTAAAATCATGGTGGTGCACATTTTTCATTACAAACATATATTTGGGAATAACATTATTAACCTCCTCCCTAGAATTAACCACATAGTACTTAACAGCAATTTGCTAGCAAAAAAAAAAGGTAATCTCTCTTACTAAGTTCTATTTATTTTTCTCCTATCCTGTGCCTGTACATGGTAGGAAACAGTAGTTAAAACCAGGACTACCATCAGTTGCTTTAGCACATGTCATGTACTTCCTGCTGTGTTTTATTAGACAAATATAAAATTAACAACAGAGCTATAATGATTCCCTAAACTGGTTCCAACACAAATTTCCAATTTGAGGTCAGATGTATTGCCTAATAAAGTTTTACAACAGCAGTCAAGTAGTGGTAGTTAGCTCCTCAGAAATACAACTCTTAATTCACCAGATTTAGTTTTAAGACTTGTTCATCACATAAAACAAAAATAAATATTATTATAGCTTTACTCAAAATGTTCAGACGATAACCTCCAGATAAGATGGCATTGGGTTACTTTAACTGCAAACAACACAATTAAAGATACTTGATATATTTACATTTGTAGCAAATATATATACACTATAACATTTTGATTACTCGACCTGATGCTTGTAAACTGTCATTCTGAAGCTACTTGGCAAGTACAAACTGGCAATTCTACTGCTTACAGAGCATGCAACTTAAGATAACAGGCTGCAATGGTCTTGCATTGGGAAACCTTTTGTGTTCTTGATGAAGGAAATAAAATGAGAAAAATTTCTGGGGAAAATAAACACTTACTTAGCATATCAAAAAATTAAAACTGAAGGGATAACATTCTAAAACCACAGCTAACAGAAGAATGTGTTCCATAATAACAAAATAAAGTTCATATTCCACAATGGTTGGTTTACACATTTAGGAATTCAGCGTCAGTCCTTAAGATTTTATTGGGAACTGACGAAGTCCATCAGAAATTGTAACAAGAACAATAGAAATGTAAGCAAAATTTCCATGGACCTGTATTTAATCTACAGGAAAGATAGTTTTGCAATTAATCATGTCTGTAAATCATTGTTTTGGACATGTCTATTTAAAGTATACTAATTTAAGGGAGCTGCCTGTACTAGGGCAAAAACCTATCCCAAAGGATGACTTGATCTAGCCAGAAGCTTTGCACAATAAAATAAGAAAGATCCACTTTTTTTCCCCCCAAACTTACTGAACAAATTAAGTGAACTAGGACTTTGTTAAACAATACACATAAAGGTGGTGCCAATGCAAGTGAACGTTAGTGCTGTAATATACAGGATCAAAAATATACCATTCTTACACACAATTACTATTTTTCTGCACATTAACAGTAGGATTCTGTAAGAGCATCTGTACAGCAGAGTTTATGGCCAAAACCTCCTTGGGATGAATGTAGATGAGCTACAGTGAGAATTTTCACAACTGCAAACAAAGACAAAGGCACCGGCCTTGGAGTAAAATTTATATGCACATATATTTATAAATATCTCTTTAGAGATGCTGTATTTATAAATATCTCTTTAGAAAAAAGCGCCTTCAAATCTAACAGCCCTCGAGACTGTTTTGCAGAAAAATCAGTTTAAACCATTCCGTGAATACAGAGCACTGTACCTGCATTTCTCAATCCATTCATTTTGAGTAGTCTCAGGTTTCAAGTATAACTCCCAACTTAAATATGCACATTAACTGAGAAATGGTGAGTACACACCTTCTGTGTCTCTTTGGCTTTATGCTATGTTTTTTTAACTGCTGGGTCCTATACAATCAGGAGATAAAATGAGATTGTACTGCCACAGATTAACTTTCTTTTCCTCCTTCCTCCTGTGCCCCTTCTCCCCACTTAGAACCTCTTTGGGGTTTCATTATTTAACTTTCCCCTCAGGCGTGAGGATAACACCATTGGAGCCATTTTGCAGGCAGCAGGATTCTATAAATGAGGCACTTATTTAAACAGCTTCACACAGAGTCGATGTCAAAGTTCTTGGCTATTTACAGGTGACATCACAAGAGATGGCTTCTGAAGCACGGCCAAAACAAGTACCATGCACAGATTAATTTTTCTTGTCCAACATACATCAGAAAACAGTCATTCCAGCCTTGCTTCACTTCACTGAACTCTTCCTTCAAGCAAATATATGACAGAGCTGCACAGCAATTTTTTTCTGCCTGTTGAACAGAGCAGAATTTGGTTATTGCTGAGCAAGAACAGAACAGATTTTGGGGTATAATTCTCTCTCCCCTCACATTTTAGTATCCTTAGTGAGAGCCTGCAGCAAGCAAAAACCTCCATACACAAACCAAAAAATGAGGTCTGGTATCAGCCCTTGATGGACATGGCTAAGTAATCACCATTTAATTAATCAGAATCTGGTAGTGCCATCTATAATAATAAACCAGGATGTGAATAAATTAGTTCTCACTTTACATTTCTTGGAATCCATCTGAAATACAACAAATATTCAGGAATAAGATCATGAATACCTTTTTTGGAAAACCATAACAGCAGATTAAATATATACAGCCTTTAAGTGGGAAATACAAAAAAACCCTGTGTTTTCCAAGGTCAAGTAATTTCATGAGAGCACAGCTTTCCAAACTGAGGGTGGGAAGGTGCTGGTGTAGGTAACTCCATTATCCCAGAAGAGCTCCTGTGAGGGGAGCACATGCAGCAGTACCATCTGCAGGGCCCTAAGTTTTGAAATTTAATGTGCTGACTTAAACAATATACACACATGCTTTGAAACATCTCTCCATTCCTCTGTTCGATATTAATTCTACACAGTAAATTTTGCCATTTATTAGCATACATTTGGAGTTTATTTTCTCAATGTTTAATCACGCATAGTAGTCATTAGCATATATGAACACTCCTTTTCTAGAGCAGTTTGTGTAGAATTCTCATTTGAGTTAATTGCTATGTAAGATAGCTAAATTCTAATTAAAATTCAATGGCACATGTAATGATAATATTTATCAATAGTGTCTTTCTCAGCAGTTACTTTTATTAAATTACTTAGCTTCATTGTTTATTTCTTGAGATTGAGATTCTAAATTAGTCTGGTTTTAACCACTGAAACAATAATTTCACTAGGCTTTAACTGCAATGTTTTTACTTCATATTTTAAGGGAGTAAGTGTCTTTCAAGTTTTGTATTGACTTGTTGTTGCTTTGCTATGACTCTGAAGATCTTTATTAACCTCTGTCTGCTGGCACTGAAAACAAAAAAAGCAGCACCTGACAGGTGCTCTTGAAGCTAATGGCAAAACATCCCTTCCTGTCACTGAACTAGGAGCCACGCAGTCCACAAGTATCTTGAGCAAAATATAATATGATTAAAACGGATCAAATTTGCCATCAGATAAAAAGCCAAACCTTTTTCATGAGAACACGGATATTTTTCTGCACCCTTACTTGTAATGTCACTTGCTGCAGTACCAGATACAATTTACTTTATTTACTGAAAAACCTTCCCAGTACAGAGGTCAGGGCAGCAGCCTGGGCTGTTTCTTCAGCTCCCTTCAATGCTGCACTTCTCAAAGTGACCGCTGTGGATGTTTATGTGTATTTGCATAAGCATCTGCAAGCTTAGGAAAATACTTCACTCATGCAAACGCCTTTCGTTTTTGAGAAAATCTGTCTATATTAGGCATGTCTTGTGGCTTGAAAATAAAAAAATCTCTTTGGATCGGTTTCATGTGGGTGGGGTGATATATGTGTAAAAAATACCTGTGTCAGGTTTTAATCTGAGCTTAAGCTTTGCTCCCTGCGTGCAGGATGCACTGCTGAAAACTAAATGTGCTCCGAACAAAAGCAAAAGAACCTTGAGCAGCAAAAACTCCTTTCTGCTGCACCAATGGCAGAAGGCTGTTATTCTCAAACATAAAAATGACTAATCACCCTTTAATCAAGCTATGGTTAATAAAGTCATCCAATTTTTGCTTAATCATGTTAATATTCAGACATGTTAAATACGAAATCCCTTCAGGCATGCAAGCCTGTTTGCCAAGTTTCAGCCTACAACAAGGTGCAAATCTCTGAAAACAGCCCTTTGGAAATGCTGACAAACCTTTGGCTATTGTAACAGAATTTGGCTTCTCTGCAAAAAAAGGAGAAGGCAGAGCTCAGTTTCTCTACAAATTTCTACCCTAAGATTTGCAGAACGTAATTCCAGTGCCCTAGATTTACTCTGTGCAGAACCCCTATTGCTATACAAGCCACAGAATATTACTGAAATAGGCAGGAAGAAGAAAAATTGACTATAATTAATTATTATTAGAAGTTAATATTTATTTTTAAAAATAGCTGTACATCCACCTAAAATTTTAATTACAATAGATCAGATCCTCAGAGACATTTGTAATCAGGTTTATTCAGTTGCTTGTTTTTAAAGGTGCTTTATGACTTTTGAAGCAGAATAAAATGATAAATAATGCATTTTCCTCAGTGTTGGTGGGAAAACTCAGGCTATAATTAGCATACAAAATTACATATTCTGATACTTGATGTTCAGTGATACCATTTCCGTCATGTCATACAGCATAAATAAAAAGCTGGCAATCCTAATACCCCCAATAACTTTATTCTTATAAACAACCACTGCTGTTCCAACACAGCTTATCTTCAATAACTCTTTAAAGTCAGAGCCCCCTTATCTTCCAGCAGCTTCATTCTAACTGAAACCTGCACTCTGTGCTGCAGCCTCTGAAAACACCAGATCTCTGTCCCTAAAGAGCAGCACAGGAAAAACTGTGCCACTGTGGCCAGGAAGGCCCCTTTAAAGGGAAAGCCTGGGGAGATGCTGGGCAGGGGCTCCAACAGAGGACCTTTGTGCTGCCATGCAAATGGATCCCTGCAGCAGCCTCCAGACAATGCCCAGGGAGAAGGCAGGGAGAGCAATCCATCTGTGGAGAGTTGGGAAACTCAGCCTTCCCGACATTCTTTCTCTCACACAAAACACTCCATGTTGACAGCTGTGAATTTTAAACAACTATTCTGTGTATGTTTTTCTAATTTTGTGTATTCAGATAGTTTCCTCGGCGTCAGGGGCTCAAAGCAGAGTGCTTGGATTTCATAATTTAGGGATTTCATGCTTTTCAAAGAGTCACAACAACTCCTTTTGAAAAACAAAGTGGAAATTAAGTGTTTAATGAAGAGAGCATCAAATGGCAAGAAAAGTGATTTCTTTAGAGGTATTACAGAAAACAAAATTAATATTTACATAAATTATTATTACAGAGAGTTTCTGTAAGCTAAATTGTGCATGTGATAAATATATGAATAAAAAGTACAGAAAGTTTACTTGACTAAATATTCTGATTATTCAAAACCCACTCACAATTTGTAGTTCTCCTTTTAAAGTAAAACTGCAGTATTTTGAATAAAATGTTTGCCTTCAGTCAATTAATCAAATAAAATATTTGGATATTAGCAATTTGTCCATGTAATGAATGAAGTTTTTTTTACTAGGTCAAGAACTAAGTTAAAACAGATGCCATGCCTGGGTAAAACAACATTTCTCTGCATATTGTAAAAAAAAATAACAACTACCACCAAAAAGTCCCAACCACCAATTAAAAGCCTCCCTGTAAAACAGAAAAACCAAATGAGTTTTCCTTTTCCAGTTAAAAAAAAATAAAAAGACTAGAAAATAGTGTCCCATGAGTATTCCATGTTGATCCTGTCATGAACATGGATATATCTGCGAAATGGAAATATTACAGATAGGCTGTCATTACACAATTCCGGCCAAAAATGAGGTTTGGATCTACTCCGTAGAATTCAGTCTGACCAGCACTGGTGGAGCTGTCTTCACCAGTGCTCTGGGAAGGGAGCAAGCAGGAAGAAAGCAAGGAACTAGAAGTCAAGATGAGTGTTGCCATTCCCAGCTTTGCCACTTTGAAACCTCCAGAGATTTCTTCCCTGGTTTCCCCTTCCTTAATATCCAGTTTTCAAGTGGAGGTGGTCAGGAGCCAACCCTTTTTATACAGTGATTTGAAGAGTGCAACCAGTTTCGGACACACTCCAGTCTTTTCTGCAAAGCAGGGTGGTTCTCGTCTGACAGCTCCTGCAGACCCCTGCCCATCCTCGCAAGGATCTATCCCTGCTGGGAGGCCAGGCTGGGAAAACCCCCAAAGCAGAAAGCACCATGAAAACGCAGGAGCCAGGAAGACCCTGCCCTTCCCAGCAGCCAGATCCATCCTGGTGCCAGGCTCTGTGCCTTGCCACAGTCATATCCTGTGCCTTTCTCCACCAAGTGTTGAAATTGGCTTCTACTACAGCCCATCTTTGGCTCTCAAGACCAACAATCAAGAGGATTTGAACTTGAACCTTCTTGGGCAATTCACTGCTCTTTGCTTGAGGCACTGACCCCTTGCCTTCACAAGGTGTCTTCAGATCAGGCAAAAATTCCTGAAGCAGAGCAATGCATCATTTCCCTCACTCCACCACCGTCTGCACACTGGTGAGACCCATTACTTGTTGACATTTTCTCTTCCTAATATCTGCAGGAGTCAAACAGCAACAGCAATGTGGTTTTGCTTAGGGGAGGACAGGAGGTTGGTTCTCTCTAGTCTGGAAATGTATTTTCCCTTCTTCCCAGTCATTTATTGTTCTTCTTCTGGCACAAGAAGAACATATTTTGGACATGAATTTCTCTGTGGGTGTTACATTGAAAATTAATCTTTCTCCAAGGCATATACGGTCTGGGACAGTTTTGAAACACGTATGAGAGGATGGAGATGGGAGGGAACGCACGGAAATGAGGCCACTTGGTGGGGCAGGCAGAGTTATCTGGCACGTTACCAAAGCCCTGCCTCACCTCACCCAGCCTGGCCAGCCACAGCACACATCTCCCCACGCTCCTGCAGGGCTGTCCAGGCCAAGGACGGGTTGCTGGCACTTGTGCTGATCTACACAACACCTCACAACACGTGCCCTTAGTCACTGTCCCCTCCAAGGGAGCACAGAGCCACTGCCTGCAAGGAGCCACCACCCTGCCAGCACAGGAGGGACCTCTCACCAACACACGGCTCAAGGTCTGCCACCATTTCATGCGTGATTTCCCAGCAAAACACCCCATATGAGCACTGCCTACTCCGCTCCTTCCTCCTTTCAGGGTGACTTCACTCCTATTTCTTATTATGTGGTGTGGCATATTCCATTTGTATGGCCATACAAGAAAAAAAGTACAGCCAGGTCCCAGCCCCCTGTGCTGGGCACTGTGGAAAGAAGAAAAAAAACTTCTAGAGCTTTGATCCAGAAGGGATAAAGAACCACAAAAAACATTAAGATGGAATGTGTTTTTTCTGCTTAAATAGGAAGAATAAAAAGCAGAAATGTATCAATTTTCTATAAAACAAATTCTAATGAGTCATGATGAGGCATTAGAAAGTCCCATGTACATACATATTTAGGCACTCAGAATTATGCTTTATGCAAACAAAAGGCTTCTCTCAACAGATTTACACAATAGGTTTACACTGAGCCATTACAATCTATCATGTAACTGAGTGCTTAATGACTCTTTAATTTAAGGATTATTGACACAAAAGATGTAACAGATGCTTAAGAGTTACTACACAGCAGCAGCTTCCCAAAGATATATCACTTTATAATTTTTTATATTTTCTAAACGACCTAAAGATGCTTACATTCATGGCAGTACCATGAAAGAAAAAAAAAATTCAATGCGATATAAATTAGAAAGTACTTGACCTCAGTGAACCAGGAAAAAAAAATTAAATTTAATGTTCTCAGTTGAGAACAAATTTCTTCTTATTTATTTCTGACAATGTGAGTTGAAAAACATAACCTACTTTATCTGAAAATAAGCCTTCTAAACTAAGACCCTGTATTTTCTGTTGAAGTCCAAGAATTATTTTTATTAGGGAAGTTATAGGGACCTTGGAAAAAGCCTTACACAAAGGCAGCACTGACAGAAGTTAAAGTACAAGGGGTAGCGGGTGTCACTGTAGCAGCACAGGCTTGAAAATGGAAGAGCGTTTGTTAGGCTGTGTGCGTGTATACTTCTATATATTTATAACCCCTTAACAATGAATATTCCTGCTGCCAAGCATTTGGAGACAGAGTTGATTTCCTTTCAAGTAATTGATGTAGGCTTTCTTCAGGACCCCGTCCAGACAAGTTCTCCACCGTGGAGCAGGAAATCACACCGTCAAAGGAAAGCTGAGCGCTCCTTCCACACAGCCCGGGTCAGCCCCTCCAAAACACTAGATTTATACGACTGCTGCCAAAAAAACTTGCATTTCCATGCCCTCCTGTTGCTAAGATAAAGGATGTTTCCTACTGCCTCAGAATGCCGTCCTCATTTAAAACTCCAGCTATGTTCTGACAAAACACACTGCTGTCACCCCAAATTGAGCAAATGAGCCTACGTCCTACAGTATAAAGACCAAAAGAGTTATTGAATATCACCCGGGGAGCACAAAATCAAAAGGCTCCCATTTCTTCCTGACCTTTTTGGGGCATTTTTTCCCTGAAATCGGCCGAGCCCTTCAGCCTTCATTTCTCATGCTGTCTGTGGTAGCACAGGAAGGACAGCCTGGACTTTGCAGTTTCAAACAGATCAAGTTTTGTTAAATAACTTTTTCTTTTTTTTCCCTCCTTCTCCAAACCCAAAGCGGAAGGGAACACTGTGAAGAAAATGGAAACTGGCAAAGAGCTTTAACTTCAAATAGCCTTATAAGTCAGCGTTGATGTGCAAAACTAATTCTGTTTTTTTGGCATTCAAATATAACCCGACAGTTGCAGAAGGGAGGGGTGAGGGCGGGAGAAGCACAAGGCGGATTCCCAGCCAAGTGCAAAATACGGAGACGTGTACGCTACAACTTCTGTTTATCAAATGAAATAAGGATTAGATTTATTGGCGCCATGTTTTGTAGGGGAGACCACAAACTTGACCCGGCAAATTTCAGGAAAGAACCCTAGGACAAAAAGCAGTTCTGTACTGCTGCTGCCTCGGTGGAAGGCATTTCACTCATGGCAGAAGGAGATGTTTCCACAGAAGGGAATACCAAGCTTCAGCAAAATTGATATGCAAATGACTCCATTCATAAAAAAAAAAAACAAAAAAGAAAAAAAAAAGAAATACCACTGAATATAATGTATCTAAATATTTATTCAGGGTTAAATGATGTTGTCTAAACAAGCAGAAAAGCCCCTTTTTATGTAGATTGGCTTCCCGCATTAGGAGTGCCAGCCACATACTTACTACTTGTTTATTTCTATGTTTTTCATTTCCTATAGCTCTCCTCTGTAACTTTACAGATGCATGAGGTAAGCAAAACTCTGGCACTGGGTATTCATGTGAGCCATACTGTCATCTGCTCAGGCCTAAGCCGAGTATAGCCCTTGCTACCACTCACCATAAATGCACTGATGGGAATGTATACATTTCTCCTCCTAAGGACAGGGCATGAACCTGAGCTGGTGGTGTTCACCAGCCTGTAGGGACACCCCATGTGGAAGAGCCTACACTGGATTTTCCTACAGAACCCACCTGTATGGCCCAGCATGACCCCCCTGCCTCCAGCACCTGAAACTGTGCCTGTCCTTGTCTCTGTGGCTTTCACTGCTCAACTCTGTTGGCCCAAAGCCCCACCCAGAAGCAATCCACAAGTAAGAATAAGAAATTTCTGCCTGAAGCAGCCACAAGTGTAAGGGGTCAACAAGCACTGCAACAGACTCAGGGCTGTGACATGGGGAGACTTGAGTGCCAAACAGGATCCTGAGTGCCCTGAACACTTCACACAGGAGATATATGGAATCACTCAAGCAGAAGGGGAGATCTCCAACAGCTCGCTCAAAGGGAGATGAGGGAGTGCTACCATGTTGAACAGGAATCTGTAGGAGAGGCACTGCACACTTATCCTCCTGGAGGGAAAGCAGCTGTTTAAAATGTGCAGGGGCTAAAGAAAGATGCAGAGTTTGGAGGGTGGGCATGTGTGAACAACATGTAAACATAATGTATACAATTTCCCTTGATCCTTTTAAAGCATATTTAAAGGAGGTCACTCAAAAAACCTATATTAAGTGGTCACCACAGCATCTTAACAAGAAAAACGTGCCCAAAATTGATACATAGTCTCTTTTATCACAAACAGAATGAGAAGTGTTTACATCCAAGTCCTGCATCTACAACAATCCCAGTTTATTATTGACTAGAGTAAGTAAACTCAAGTCAAAAGCTAACAAACACATTTATTTCTATATATTTATTTCTATTTAACATCTGCCACTGTGTAGCACCATTATTTAACTTCTCCATTCTAGGGAAAAGCCATTCACAAGTCTGTTCTGAAATGAATTTTTCCAAGCATGTTATTTGCATGAAGTTTTTTCTCATTGGTTAGTCACATCGAATCAAGACAGCCCATGATCACAGACTCTACTAAACTCTACCTGGCAAAGGACAGGCCCCTTTTGGTGAGGGCCCTCTCTCATCTATTTGTTGGTGATAAAATTAAATTTTCTGCTGAAATTTTCAACTGCAGCCCCAAGGAATTCCCCAAAAGGAAAATATTTCATTTCAGCCTGTAGGGGACCTTGCTGCTAACTGTCAATAGCTGCAACAAAGAAACAGACAAAACAAAATATTTTAAAAGGAAAATACAGCTTTGTACACAGAAGTCATCCCTCAACCTCCCCCCAGCTAAGAGCCCCAGGTTATCACTGAAGCTTCTACAGAGTTTCACACACAACACTCATTTTCTTTTACCAGTCCTCTTCACCTTTACTTTCATAAACAGCTCTTCTCCTTTCTTCTGGGGAGGAAAGCAATCTACCATGCCCAGGTGGATTTAATAATGGAGGCCTAATGCAGGGGGTCAAAGAATATGAACGGATTAAAAGATTAGGGAGAAGAGTATGAAGGCTTTCACCTTTCAGGTTTCTGCTCTGAATTTGTCTGATGCCAGCAGTGAGCCAGCAATGTAACCATCAAGGAACTGTGGTTGCATGGAAATCTCTCCTTCAACTTCTAGGAGTTGTACTGAGGGATCCTTAAAAAGAGTCTGAATATTTTAAAGATATATACTGAGGCTGCCCCATTATCCAAGTCCCATATCTAACTTTCTGTTTCTTACATTCTTAATGGCTATAAACATATCAAGATGGCTTTTCAGTTAAAAAACCCTCCTCATATTTTTCACAATTAAATTCAATTTTTTGAGGTATACTTTGCTGTTCTGTGACTTCGAATATCAAAGATACACATCTCTATACACAACTTTTAGTACACCTGACTGTCAACCAGTTACTCTTCATTTACCAAGTTAAACTTCCTACAAGCAGGGAGAAAAAAAAAATAATAAAAAGAGAACAATCTGACTATCTGACTCTGCCAAGTGCTATTCCTGTAGTAATGCTGAAATTTAATTTAACCACTCCATGATTTTGGTGAAAGCATTTTGGAGTCGATCATTATGTTATTACCAATGGCTAAAAGTGACAGTTTATGCACATAAACTTCCATCTGTCTCTTACCCAGGTCACTTCTTCAGCTCCAGAAATTATAGAGAAATCTCATTTTTCTCAAGGTAAGGGAAATACAACTGGTAAAGCGTTTGAGAAGTAAATCAGCCACACATACAGGGTTCTCTCTTGGAATGCAAGGAGTGAGCTCAACAAGTGGAAATTCTTCAGAGCTAAATGACATATTTGGTTCAGGATTCAGAACCAGCCATGATTACGTCCAAAGTGCCTTCAGTTAAGAAAAGCAAGTTGCACAACAGAACCAACAGCCGTGACTGAAGCTGGTTTAATAATAAACTCAAAACTACTTAAAATGAACTTCATGTTTCCATGGTGATGAATACATATCTCCCTCTAGACTGTCTTGTGATGTAGAAAACATTCACCAGTAGTATTTTGGTAGCAATCTTACTAATGGAAAATTCATTAGCATTGTTCAAGATGGCAATAACACTGACTTGGATTAATTTTAGACTGACCTCGGTGAATTGGCAGATGGAGATGAAAGCAGTACAGCGCCCAGTGGAAGAGTAAAATTAGTGAAGATACCTGCTTGTGACATATTTTTTAAAAAAGAAGATGACTGGTAGCTGCTAAAACAAGTGTGCAGACCTATTAGTTTGCCTACCTCCCTGATACCTGCTGATAAATCCATTTTAGCTTTAGTAAGCTCCCTCACCAGTGAGAAGATTTAAATCTTCTCAAACAGATACAAAACGTTATCATCTCCTTGGGTTAGCCTTGCTTAATGGCAGTGAGGCATGGCCAATTGCAGACACCCTTAACATAACATATTTGACAGGTGTAGGATCAGGCATATAGAATAGGAGAGGTCCCAAAGCTTGCCTGTACTCACAAGGCTGCTCTGAGGGTATGAACTGCTAAACTCTGTCATCATCCCTTAACTTACAGAGCTCCTTAATGCAATTCGGTGTTCTATTCAGGGAAAAAAAAAACCTTCTTAAGAGTACATATTTGACTTTGATCCGGTGACATGTTCCTGAAGGAAAGCATCTGACAGGACAAAGATGTACAGTACTTCATTTAGCCTGTGTGCCATATGTGGCAGTTTGAGGATCACTGTCACAGTCCCTTCGGCTGCCATCCAGGATTGCATGGCGTAGCAGAGCAGAGGGATTGCTGCTGGGCTTCGGCACGAAAAGGCTGGGGAAGAGTTTCTCTGGGCTGTTCCCAAGAAATTAATTTACATGTTCCATTCAGAAATTTAAAAATGAGACATTTTAACTTGCAAGCAAAAAAAAACCCCCAAACCAAAAAAACCCTCTTATAACTCTTCACGCCATAGAAATGACATTCATATTTTCATTCAAAAAGCCCATAAGCATGGGTGTCATTTCAAGCACACAAACAGATGTTAATCAGCCTGCTCAAGGACTTAAAGCTACATATATGCAAAACACTTTGCTAGGAAAAAATCTGCAGATATGTACTACAGACACACATAACTTCTTTCAGTCTACAGGCCCAGAAATCCTGGCAACTGCAGGATCTGCAGTTTTTAAAACATGATCTCTTCCCAAATATGAATTTTGGGGATGTTTTAATCAGAAACAACTACAGAGTTTCTGAAAATGTAACCAGAAATTAAACACAGAGCTTTTGGCAATTGTCCTTGTAAACATCTGCACAAGTCAAAATGCTAACTAGCTATGAGTAGGTAGCTGGTATTTGTTGTGAATAAAATTTAAATTGATAGATTCTCTGGTGATTTCCTTGAAAACCTGATTTAGATTTGACTTCTCTCTGTGTTGTCAGACAGTGCTTTGCGGGTTTCATATCCCTTTTTTTGTTTTATTCACTAAATCTGAAAGCCAGTCAGCAGAACAGCACTGTTACGATATGGTTCTAATTTAGAAAAGAGCAAAGCCATACAGGAGTGTGGGAAGGAAAGGTTCCCTTCAGGAGAGGCATAAGGGGGAGCTGATTAGGCAAAGATGTGTCAAAGTGGACAGTGTTTATGAAAACAATCAGCATTACATCTAAGTCTCTACTTAGATGTTACACAGTCTAGTTTCCTACTCTTGTTCCTTCAGAAAGCTGCTTGGGATTTCCAATATGAATGTCAGTTTAGCTGAGAGTTTAGTAAGCATGCCTTTTTTAATTTCAGAGTAGGAAGAAATGTACAATATTGAGAAGTAACACGAGTGGTATGTTACACAGACATGCAACAAAAAGATTTCTTTTTCTCTTGTGATTTCTGGTAGTCAACACCAGTTCTCTTTTTCCTGTAATCATGAATCTAAAGGCACTGATTATGTCAAGCAAATTCCCTGCATGAGCTTAGAAACTAATTTCTTCAAGTCTCACAGCTTGGTGGCAATATTCAAACATTTATTCAATTACTGCCAGTAGTCATACAATGAAATTGGTGTTTTGAAAGAAGATGACTGAACTGAAAAAAAAAAAAAAAAGTTTAGGTAACAATTTTCAATTTGCCAACTGAACCTAGGTCTCAGTAGAGATGAGTGTGATCTATTCCTCATATTTCCCTTCATGCAATCAGCATCCTAAATGGATTGCAATTAAACCACAGTCCAATTAAAACACAAAAGACTTTTCAGTAATGAATCTTTCTGGCAAAGAGCATCTTCAACACTTACTCCACAAACAATAGCACTTGTCAAGAGATGTTAAACAAATTTCAGAACTGAGGCTTTTCGCAGCAACTTGGACCATTTGGTATTTTGGTCTTTGGTGCTCAGTGTCAGCCAGTTCCTTATGTTCCTGAAACAGACTAACAATGTGTAGGCAAATACACACAATTTTAAAAATTCATCAGTGTGCCTGGGATTGCATGTGGTTTTCCAAGGGAAGTGGCTTGGCCTATCACTTTCTGACCTATTTTTGCCTTGTTCCACTTCATCATGTCCTCTCAGCTGAGTGCTGGAAACTGCACTCATTTCAGTGGGATAAAAATAACAATAAAAACTCAGTGCCTATAGCAACCCTCAAGCTACAGAGGGTGAAAAGAATTACATTTTTAATTCACAAAGCTCTTTTTACACATAATCATTCCTTTTACGTAAAGGTCAAGTTACAAGACTTTCTGCATTATGCATAGTGATTTTCATTTTGGCTTATTATTCAGTGGTATAAAATTTATGATGTCAGGTTTCATGACAGTTAAACCTGAGTTTGTTCTGTTTCAGAATGACATCTGGGTATAGTGAATAACAAAGCTTCTATGTTAAAATAGCCCCATATTTTTAGGTTGGCTCCTATAAAAGAAATTAGACCAAGAGATACTTGAACAGATGTTCAGAAATATATTTCACTTCAAGTGCTGACAAACTAGAATGGGAGCAGAGTTGCATAATAGGAAATTAATCATTAAAGTCAATAATGAAAAATATTCAATTGTTTGGAATGAAAGTGTTTGGGAAATATTATTTTCTTTCTGTATTATTGCAGGGAATTTGATAATCAAACCCAAAAAAACCTAAGAAACATGCTCGGTGCTGTTACTTAATCCCTTTATGGGAAAAAACAGGTTTTTCAAGGTAATAAATGTATAAAAGAGCATTTTATTTGTTAATGTGTGTACCAGATAATGATTTTTAGCTGCCAGTACAATTATTTATTATGACAATGCAACACCTCTCTAGTGAAAATTGAGTAGTCTTAAGGTGTTCTGTGCTGTTCATTCATGCAAAGAATTCTTGTCAAATATTTTAATGAGAAGAAAAGTATGGCAGTCAAGATTAAAAGTCAAGGTGACCTTTAACTGTGGAAAACAGTATCTACATATCACCTTACATTTTTTTTAAGGTCATCACTTCTCTCTTGAAGAGTCATTCCATAAATGGAAGTAAGCAGTGCAATGAGAGAGTGAACTATAAAAACCATGCTTCCTTCAAAATTAACCTACACCTATTTTAATATCACATTACACCTCTTTTGGTATAAATTTCAAACACTTGCTGTGGTGTCTTCAGCAAAACAAGCAAAGAAACCACACGTTACAGAAAACAGGGATATACAACTGCCCCCCAGCCCTCGGTAAGGCAACAGTGCAACAACTTTGGAATTGTCACTCTTCATAATAAAGAAATACTTGCTGTGACCTGGCCATGGCCAGGATGTGCTGAGTCAGCTGGAAAGCTGCTCTGATGGGCACCTGATGGCCTGTTGTTCTAAAGAGTCTTTGGGGAAACCAAGGATGCTCCCACAGCACAGCCTGACCTGTTTCCTACTGTCGTGCTTCCAGCTGCCACCGTTAGCCAAGAAGGTACCCTGCTCATGCCATGCTGTGCACAGGTTCTGCTGCATGAGCAAAGTCAGCCGGCCAATGTGACCTTCAACAAGTCCATTGGAGCCTGGAAATACTGTTCCAATTACCAGAGGTGAAATACAAACAAATCGTTGAATATTTGGGTGTTCATGTTTTCCAGTCTGCTCACAGCAGATGTGGCCAGTGGGGATTGATTACCTGCACTCCACACGCCTCTGCTAGGAATCCCCCAGAAGGCATCCAACCAGCCCAGCTCACCGGCAGAACCTCCCACTTGCAAAGTCCTGCATTTGTTCTTCCAGCCTTCTTATAGCTTCCTTTTCCCCCTCTACAACTGTAGGGAAAGACAAACCTGGAAGCAGGGAAAAGCCACCTGCAGTTCACCTCCCAGACCTTAGCTGTGTAAAAAAGAAACTTTTTTCCATCCAACATGGCTGCAAAAAGAAGCATCACACCCCAAGGACTGCTTGAGAGAGACCTCAGGGCTGGTCCTGAATAATGGCATGAACCCATTTTCTAATTTCTTTACTTTATCTCCAATTTTATTTGCTTATCTGCAATCTGTACTGACTTTCCCACACTGAAAGCAGTTCAGGTATGACATGACATGAGAGTGGAGATAAGGCTTCCAGATTAGCACTGGTTTGGGTCCAGCCAGCTTGGCACGAGCTGCTCCAGAGCACAGGCAGCAAAATTAATGTTTACTTACATCTGCCCACAAAGATACATTCTTAGTTATATATACTAAGAGGATTACTCACGGAGTATCATTAATCATTTTTATCACTACCAAACATAGTATCAAGCACACAGAAAAATGTAGTTCCTAATTGCTAGTATGGAGACAAAGCAGTAGAGGAACAGGAGATGAAAATAAAGTACTAGGTGTCATTTCTTCTGTGAAATTATATGTGGAATATTTTAATTAATGGGTGATATCATTTATACAAGGTCCTAAGTGAATCTTAAATAATTATAACAGCCAAACACAGTAAATCAGATTTAAAAATTTCCCAAGAAAAATGTTGTGGATAAAATTGCTAAAACATGTAGTAATTGAATGAATTTATTAAAATATGACAACACTAGCACAGCTTCAAATCAGAGCCTGAACTTGCTGCAGCTCTAGATTTAATGAGATTGGTGTTCTTCCCCAATAAGAGTATCCATTTGCTTCTGAAGGCCCATTTCCCACATATCATGTAAAGAAATGACTCAGACAATCCATGCGGGTTGTTTTTTGTAAAATACCAGAATCTGCTTAAATTAAGTTGTATTAATGCATCGTACTTTAATTATTTCATGTGGCACACATATAATTTAAAACAAACTCTCACAAGTTGGGCTACTGAACTTTCTGTGTCCATTAGGAATCCCCACAGTTTTATGCAAGTTAGACTTGAAAACACTACGGTTCTTAAATTTTTACTTTTTACTTTTTCTTATTGGTTGGCTGCTAATGTCTGAAAAGTGGATTACATTCCTACAAATGCTGATGCTATGCACTCTCTCTGTTTAACACACAACTATATTTAACACACTAGTCTGCTATTTTGGCTTTATTGAAACGTGCACAAAATTCCTTTTTTAGCCACTGAGGAGACTTGGCACAGGTTATAAAGATTTATTGATCTGGTACTAACTAGAGTACATTATAAATAGCCAAGTGCCAAACAGTTGCTTTGCACCAGATTGGAATTTACAAGTGAGGAAAGAGGGTTACTAATTATGTACAAAACTCTAAGCTTTAAAAAGTCGTGTACTTATAATTAAGGTCTTGCAAAATAAATAGTCTTTCTCTAATCAAGACAGGTTGTTATACCAAAATCTTTTCTGGAATATAGAACATACCATTTTCTTTAACAGAATGCTGAGCTCAAATATAAATAAAATTCCTGAATTGGAAAGTGTCACCACTCTCCAAAACCACCACCATCACCAAAAAAAAAGCAACTTCAAAATTTAAGTATCTAGAAAAATTTAAATTAATTAAAATCTTGTGCTGTAGAATTTTGATTTTGAAAAAGATTTACTAAATGGTTCTGATTTTCTTTTATTTTTTTTCCACATTTCTTTGCATTTATCCATGAGGACAAGTGCTCATAAGACATATAAGAGTATTATCTCACTGTAGCATTACTCTTAGAAGTTGTCTATTATCTTTCAAACAGATGCTTGGGCTAGGTCACAGGTAACACAAAGAAAGATATCAGACCTGCAAAAGTGAAGCAGAACTGGTCCAAGGATCTCTGGGACACACGATACAACCCTCAAACCTAATGAAGGCCCCTTGCATCAAATGAAATTAGTCTGGATAAACCAGCAGTACCAGAGCTCAGAGGGTGACATCTGCTAGCCACAAGCTCATGGCAGCAGTGAGAAGGCTCAACCCAACCACAAACACTTGAGATTTTATCACTGGAACAAGCAAAGCTCCCAGAGTTTATTCTGTTAATTTATAGGGGATTTACCACAACATTGGGTGGTAACAAGGATGTGATTGAGAGCAGCAAGCTTTTCCAGAAACACCTACTGACACTTCAGGCACTTTGGATCCAGTGTCACTGTCACCACACGGAGACTGATTTGGACCGTCGGCTCACAACGTGTGCAAAGCTAAATCAGACGCTGAGCAGCAAAACAAGGGACATAAGAAACCCAAAGCAAGAAGAAAGTCATATTCAAAATAGCAGGGGAAAAGCATAGCCTTTCATTTACAAAATTATGTTTTAATTATTGCATTTTAATGCAATAGTAAAAAGCTGTAACTAACGAACTGCTAGTGCTGCAGCTCACTAACAACATACGGGGTGTGCCTTTTGGAGGTCCAGCTCCACAAGTTATGTGTCAACAGCCAAGACATGCATAGCTTCATTACAGCCCCTGGGCAGACAAAGCATGTAGAAAATATAAAACAAAAAAAGGATGTGTAATTTAATATGTAAAGTTACTTGAGATACACCAATTATGTTAAATATATTTATAACTAGGCATACTTCTGCATTTAAAACCTTATTAAGAGCACAGGACACAGAAGAAACAGTCTGTTTGATCTGTTTTGAAGCTATGGTAATAGGAAACAAGTTTTCCTGCAAAGTCTCTCAGGACCATCAAACAGTCCTTTTTTTTCCCCAAGAATAAATACAGAGCCATATTTGAAACCCTTAACCTAATGCTCACAAAGAAATCTCCCTTGTAGACACAGTTGTTTATTAAGGCTAACCCTAGTTCACTTTCCAGTCATATTTCAGAGATAAGAAAAAATTATAGAAATAAAAATGTCTAGCAGGTAGTTTCATTTGCCTCTTTTATTACAAATCCATATTCAGATATGTTAATATAAAGATGTACAATATTACATAAAGGGCACAAAACCTGACATCGTGACACTGGTGGCTGAATGGCTCGGTTATTGTAGTGGTTCTTATTCAGCTATTTTCCAGTGCTCTCATCAGTCTTTTGTGTGAAAGTCTTTGGTGAGAGTCAAGTCTGAACTGATAAGGCCTTGGAGACATAATCACTGGCCCTCATTTTCCATTGACAGCCCCACACAGCCAATTCACAAACATTTTCATATTAATATTGAGCAATTTTCCTACATTCTAATCCATCAAAGTAGGCTATTAATCCTTCCCCCGCGCTCTTCTCTATTCAAATGCTAACAATTTTCTTCTCACAAGCTAAAACATTTGTCCTACAGCCCCTCACACAAAGACACTGTATTGTCAGCAGTGATTGATCAGAGTATTAATATGAGGGATGTGATGTACATTGTATCAATGATACCCCATGGATGTGGAGGAAAAGGTCTTTTTTAGAGGATAAACCAATTGCAAAATATAATAATTTCTCAAGGAACAACACTTTAAGTGTTTTGCCTGGTGTATTTTATGGAAATTTATGGAAATATCTAGAGGTGTAAAATGCTTTTGAATTTGGAAAGCAAAATAAATGTCAGGGATGTCCTAGGTACTGGGTCCTGGGTGAGGAGCACCCTGCAGCTGGGACTGGCTGGGGACTGAAAAGGTAAACAGCAGCAAGGCTACTAAAAGCCACTTGCTCCCCAATACCTTATTTTTTAGAATTAAAGGGGGCAAGGGAATAAAAACAAACACCTAAAAAAAATGAGGCGAGGATAGCTCTTTAATGACAAAAGCCTTTTGTCTCCTGGAATGGAAAAAGTTAAACAAGGCCAAAAAGGAGTTCCAACCTTTGGCCAGTGGGTTCCTTGCTACACGGCCACCTGACAATTCCTTCACCCTCGTGGATGGGCAAAAGCTCTTCTCAGATGGTAGAAAAGACGCAGAGCATCTGATAGATCTTTCCTTGTGCCCTAGTGTCAAATAACTTGGGGCTATTTATTAAAAGAAGGATGCTCAACCTTAAGATGTTTTATGCGTAGTTTAGGCCTTCCCTGTAAAAATCTCAACTCAACCAGCAGCTTCTGCTGTAACTGCAGGAGATAAGCTCAGAAAGCAGCAGCAAAAGGGGGACAGTCGGTAAGAGATGTGTTTGTTGGGAGGTGAACATGCTGCCTGCAACCAGAGCAGAGGTGTGGGCACGGGGAGCTGGAGGGAGGGAAGCTGTGGATGCACAGAGCCCTTCCACAGCTGATACACCCTGGCACAAATTAGAGTAATTTCAGGGATGCTGTAATTTACAGCAGGTTACAGTGGCTCTTGGCACAGAGCTCATCCCTCTGCAGACAGAGCCCCCCCCACATCTCAACACGTGTCCTGTCCTCCTCCTTACAGGGTGTGGGTACAGGCAGAGACAAGACGTGCCAGGTGCTGTCAGCCAGTCAAAGCCATCAAGCTCAGCCTCAGGTCCGCCCTAGGATCACTTTGCTGGAGCTGCATGAAGCAATTTAAAAGAACATGCCGCTGGATGACAGAGAAATCCAGACTTCCTCAAACATCCAGCACCCATTCATCCATAAAAAGGAGCAATTTGCTCACTTCCAGTAGCACACAATACAGGGAGGGGGTGTGTGTGCACACATGAGTATGATTAAATAACCTCAAAATAAGATAAACACACACTACTGCTTAATAAGCTGATAAATTCAGCACAACAACATTTCAATGCAAGTAAGAGAATGTTTGAGTCTGAGGATTTAAGAGATATATTATATTTAAGCACATGCAGCTAGCATCTGGTGAGATCACAAATCACAAACTGCAATTTATGCATAATATTCTATTAAAATTAATTTTAATTTCATCTCTTTATATACTCCCTCCTTCTCTGAAGGAACAAAGCAAACCTAAGACGGACAGATATAAACTCAACCCAGCAATGTAATTGGACTGGCAGAGCCTAGTGACCAAATGAAATTTTATCACTGGATGTAATCCACATCCCAAAGGAAATCATTCTAGCTCTGAGCACCCTCTGCCATCATCCTGGCACCCATGCTTGAGCACGTGTGTGCCTTTAATGCATCAGGGAGATGGCAAGAGGGGTCCCGTAGCTGTCAAAATGATTGATTGATCTAAAAAGACAATTTGTTCATGAACTTATGAGAAAAAGACAGAAAAACAACCAAACCAAAACAATCTGGAGAGCTACTTTTCTTTTCAGTACCTAAACTGTGTTGGAGACAGAGAGGCCTGAAAGCTGCTGCTGCCTCGCAGGATGAACTTGCTCTGGGCAGAACAGCCCTGTTTAAAGAGCTTGAGTTTCTATGCACAACATCCTATTTCTGTGCCACTTACCGTTGGTACATTGTATCTTTACAACAAGTAATTAAAAATATTTGTACTTTGAAGCCACTTAGGAGCTCTTCCAATTACTTATATTAGCATTCTGGCAAACAGTCAAGCCTTTTTAATGTTGAGTCAGACTCCTGAGCCTGCATCAAAAACTCTCCAAAGAGCAATTTTGATTTTCTCTACTTCCAGGCAACTGGAAGGGGTACCGTGAGCTCTCCTGCTGCCCCACAGGAATCTTTCCTTGGGGAAGATGCAAAGCACCAAGTGTCACCTCCCAGCAGCTAAGAAAGGTCCCCAACCGCAGGAGACAGCGCAAGGGGCTGAGGAGGGAAGATGTTCCCTCGTGTGCCCGAGGCTGGAAGATGCCCAGATGGGACGTGCAGAGCTGCGAGGGCTCAGCTCTGAGCTGAGGCCTCCCGGGTGACTCGGGGCTGGCTCTGCAGAGCCGTGACTCAGTGTCCCCGGAGCGCAGGAGGCACCGCGGGCTGGGGCTGCTGCGTGCTGCTGAGCCTCTCACGGCAATTCTCCATAAATAAGGGTGTTAACTCTACTTGAATGATGGCCAAGGCATCAAGGTTAAGCTTCCACTGATATAAATTAAATTGGATAAAGTATTAGTCATTTCCTGTCCCGTGCTGTTATGCATTGTGATGTACATTATGAAATAGCAATTTTAAACCCAGAAATAGATTGATTTCAGTTTTAATTGAAATAATCTTTATTTTGTAATTAAGCTATTATGTGCCAGAAGAATGATTTGCTTGGGGTTCAAGCATGAGCATTACAATCTTTAGAAAGTCCCGAGCTGGATACTGTTTGCTAAGGTTGTTCTTGTGCAAAATATAAAACCCAGAACTACATAATGATAACAATAAATCCACTCATATATTAAATACAAACAGCAGAAAAACCGGATATCATCTACTGAAGAGATATTTTCCAAACTAAGGCACAAATGTACCCATTGATTATTTTCCAAACTAAGGCACAAATGTACCCATTGATTTAGCAATTCAGAGACCTTAAAATTTTAACAAATTTCATCTAGAAGGCCACATGAAGACTGTGAAACCCAGGATTTAGGGACTTGTATTTGGAGACTTCTTGAGAACTTTCCCTCTGTGCCTTCCACCATCACATCAGACAGCAGGAGAGTTTTTCCCAGCTCGTCTCCCACATCCAATAGCAGGTTTCCACACCACACCTCTGTGTCTCCTCTCTGGCAAGATATTGTCCAAGGTTAGCGAGTTTCAGATCACTCTACAGACATTCCCTTGAACTAAACTTACATCAAACATGGTTTTTCTTGTTCTTTGATGAGGCAAAGCTTTTTTTCAAGGCAGAACTGGTTCTATTTTAAACAGTTTAATGTGTTAAAAATTGTTTTCAGCTACGTTGAAAGTGTTCTAAACCAAAGTAAGCGGAACTTACAATCATCACTGGAGAAAGAACTGCCATCAGGAATAAAGCATGGGGTTATCCATTTTTCATATGTACGTCAGATTCACTTTGTCAGTCTGGAGATTTGACAAAGTATAATTCAGAACAGTTCAAGCTCACCTTCCACTGGACTGAGTAATGAGATCAGACGAGGAAACATACCAGTGGCTCTCCAGAACTCACTGCAACACTCCTTAGGAACCTCACAGTGTATGTGCCACTTCATTTTCCCAGTAATGCAGGGCTGTCACGTATAATTGTGTACACAAGAACTACAACAACATCTCACAAATTTCCAGGAGCAGAAACCTGCAGTTTAGGAAGAGAAACTGGAGAGTTTTAATCTTGCTAATGTTTCCAAAGGCCGTGGAGTCATTGCAGAGGCTGTGGAACAGCTACCAGAGGTGTGCAGGGCTGTGTGAGAGCCCCAGCATGCAGACAGCAGCTGGTGTCATCTTCCTTGACCCTTCTGTTGGCAGCATTGTTCCTAAAAGACACTGCCTCTAAGGTGATGTCTCAGCATTGCATTCTTAATTAGTTGATTTTTTTGACAGTGGTGCTGCTTCTTAGATATAATACAGTAGATGAAAGACCTTTAAAGATAGCGCGTGTGACACAGTTTAATTTGGCTAAAAGATAAGGGGTTTTTTAAGAAAAATGACAACCATATGAATTTATTTAGTAGAATGGAATGTAGAATGGCAATTAAAAACAAGTCAGAAAGCAAAAGGTTTATTTTAAAGTTAAATTTCTTAGAAAAAAATTATGTTCTCTTTTCTACAAGGATATCACCATTGATTTTCACCTAAAAATTAACATCCAGTGATGAGAGAATACAAATGCAATTCACTGCAGAAGAATATTCATATGTTGATATTTTTGTCTGGAGTTTTTGTTTGTTTGTTTTCATTTTCATTTTTCCCTATACCTATGTTCAAATGTATTTTTGCACCCTACATAAAAATATGCTAACCTTTCTGATAAAAAAAAAGAAGTATCTCTGATGTGACTTAATATAATTCTGAGAAGAATGACTTTGACCAATTGGTGTAGTGGCTCACTGCACTAGTGAACAAGGGTTTGTGCATCCACTGGTCCACAGTCTGAGTGCTATGCAGGCTGAATAAGGAGACGAATTTAAAATGTGTAAATGACAAGCCTGAAACTTGACTGAATCAGACAAAAGATGCTATATTTAACACTTTGCCCTCTAGTTTATACCACCTTCTTCCTAGTCAGCTGAACAGAATATTCACAAGTGGCTTACAGTTCTCTTTGAGCTGTTCAATTTTTCCTGGGTCTCTAACTGAAAACATTAAAAAGTGGGTGATGATAATTAAGGTAAAAATATATCTAAATATACTGTAGGAAGATTCTTAATTAATGAGAAGATAGAGTGAAAATTAATGGGAAGAAGTTTTGAAGTACAGCATATGAAAACACTGGTAATTTACACAATATTATAGAAAGCTTATCAAATATCACTAGATTTATCTTTGATCCTTCTGAAATATTCCTTAAGGCCTGCTCAGCACAGTAGATCAGTCACCTCCTTATTTGACTAAGAGGGAGTGTGGCCTTTTTATTTTATTTATATTTTAAAATATAGAAAATATCACACCAGAAGAAAGGAATCAACCAGTAGCCTGTGTGCTCCAGTAACTTGAAAAGATAAAAAGTCAGTGAGTAGATAATTATTCAAGGTCAAACCTTTCTAGTGTGGTGCCAGAAAAAAGCAAACAGTGAGGGTTAGCCAATACTTCACAAACACTTGTTTAAGGATTTCCTAATTACTATAAGTGGTTCCTCTGGCCCTGGCACTTAAAAAGGCAGCTGTATATGCATGATGTCATCCCTGCTGCCCATTATCTCTGCAGTAAATTTAGAGGATTAAGAAGCGAGCAAGGCTAAATAGTCAAAATAATCAAGATTTTTCATGTTTCCTACCATTAAAAATTAACTACAGAAAAAAAAAGATAAATTTAAAATTTGGATGTAATTACCGAAATGTATTTGAACATTTTTGTCTAAAATTCAGAAAAATATTTAAAGATGACATGTATACAGCATGGCCACAGCTCCATAAATAAAACACAGCTCCTCAAATATTTTCCTACCGTGTTTCTAGGAATACTCTCTAAATTTTTTTAGAATTTTTACAAAATTAGTTTGTCAAGTGCCACAATGTAGAGGCCCAGAGATTGTCACACATAGTCACTTTCCCTGTACTACTCCCCGCCTGTGTGGGAAGTTTTGAGAAATCAACTTTTCTGTCCCTACCTCTTATTTTCTACTAGGGAAAGCTGCTCCTCAGCACTGGCCATTTCTGTGTTCACCTTCTGTTTGTCCTTGGAACAGGAGCCAGTGAAAGCTGTGCTCCTGATTTGACATTGCCAGCTTGCACAGCCTCAAGTGAGGTTGCATGGTCATTCTCTTCTTGGTTTTTTTCCTCCTGTTCCCCTTAATTTACAACTGCATTCCAGGCTACCATTTGTCTGGTAAAATTCCTCTCCTGCTTGTCCATTTGTAGCAGAAGTATCTGATTGCTGCCAGGAATACTCTATTTTGATAACATGTTAGAAGCTCATGTCAACACTTTAAGTCAATTTCTTCTGCGGCATTGTCTAGTTCAAGCAGGATTTGTCCTTTTGTCTGAAGCTTCAGATACAGCTACCAGTCACCAATTTAACTTCTGTACTTTACTGTGTTTCCTACCTGGTGAAAAAACACTCAGTATTTTTCTTGGATCAAACTTATTTTACATCTCAAAACTAACAATATGATTTTCCAGCCGTCCAGATCTGGGTAGCTTCTACCATGATCTTTTTTAACCACGTGGTCTCTTTTTACTGTGATTGTCTCTCCTGGTGTTTGTTTGTGAAGTTGGATGTTGTCTCCAACCACATGGAACACCCAGTGGTGATCATCTTGGTAACATTGGCCTACAAAACACTCCTTGGTCTGGGTCTTGCATGAGAAACACTCCAGTTTTTAATGCAGGAGATTCTCTCAATCTCTATTTGAGTACCTTCTAACAACTGGAAAGAATTTTCTGCTGTTCCTATTACAAACATTTGAGGAAACATTCAGGAACATTTGAGATATTCCTGAAATCCAAAGCTTCTATTTTAAGTAAAGTCCAGATTCTGCATCCATGCTGAACACACCCACTCCATCAGGAGCAGTGTGGGAGACGCAGCTACACCACTCATCACTTCCCTTTTCACAAGTGACACGGGGCAGTGCCTGCATACAGATGCTCTTCCACCTAGCCATGGAAACCCTGTGAGCACTCTCCACTGCAGCACAGAGCAGGGACAAAGAAACAAAGAGCTGTGGCTGCACAGTCACCAGACCCGCTGAAGCCCCAGAAGGTTTTCTATTACCTTCCAGTAGCTATGGGTCAAACTAGAAATCAATTTCTAGAAATTAATGAGATGGCTGAAGACGAAGCTTTCAGAAACAACCCAAATAAGCCCATCTTTGCTCTCCCTTGCAGTAGAAGCTTCCTCAGAGAGCAGCACATGCAGCTTTTGCAGAGCCCAGCCATCCTCCTGGCCATACTGCTGTGCACATGGTAACTTGGCAGAAGGGAATCACAGGGAAAGGAATGCTGCCATGTTTGAGCATGGGAACTAAATGTCTTGCACAGATGCACATACCATAAGGGAATGTTAGACCTAGTGTGACCTTCTGCACCACAGAGACTATAAAACATCACCAGCTTCCTCATGCCCTGCTTTGATGAGATGCATGTACAAATCCAAATGGGAAAACACTTACACATAAGCTTTAGGACATATTATGCACAGAATGACACCTGCTTCTTTATGCTCTTTCAACATACAAAATTGTCTCTACAAGAAAACGTCACTCTTCCCAAGCTGACAGAAGTTATATTTCTAATAATAAATATTCTGTCTATAGAGAAGCTGTAGGATATACGTATTTCATAGTTTATGGAGAACTGAAGGGGTGAGAAAGAGGCAGCAAACCCAGCTGAGCTCTGCTCAGACAGCTCCAGCACAGGATCCCTCTATGCAGACAATGGCTGAATAGTAAATGGTGATGGAGAGAACAGAAAATATGGGCACTTGGAAGCAATGGAAGCAAGCAATGCAAGAAGGAGCAGGAGATGACACAAAATATTGTGTAAAAGAGGAGATGTGGAGAGGTCAGAGAGCTAAAACTTGAGTGAAAAAAGAAGCACAGACATGGAAACTATTCCACATTGAAAAAAAAGGACAAAGGGGAGGTGTGGTATCAATTGACACAATCTATCACTAAATAGACATATTTAAGGGGCTACTATTTGAGGCTGAGCAACATGAGAACATTCAAGTACAGAAGAATATAAAATAAGTTGTTCCTGCCTTAAGGAAAATAGAAATTATTCAATCTGGTGCAGTTCTGTTCAGACACATCAGAGGCAGAGGAAGGATCTGTCCAAGCACTACCCCCATCCCCTCTGCTCAATTCCTCCTCAAGCAACCACAAGGGTCCTGCTAATGGGGAGAAACCTTGCCAAAAGCAGTAACAGGTGAAGAATAAGGGGGGAAAGAGGCATATTAATACAGCAAAGTGGTATTAGGAAAAAATAGATCTTTCTCTGTGATTTGGGCCTCAGAAAAGATAAGTTTCTTGGGAGATTCACACTGTTAATTTAGGGTGTATGGAACTGCTTTAGGCATCACCCAAAGGTCAAGAACAGTGCAATCAAGGGCATAAACCAACACGGCAAGGATGACTTTTATGGTGCATAAACAGAATGAATAAGATTCCATGACTCCTCATAGAGTAAGAAAGACAAAGTTTTATGCTATAATCAGCTGTTGTAAAATGACATGTTTTCAATACAGCATCCAAAATATTTAGCTTTTCCCTTTGCCTTTTGGATCTCTGTGTCATGCCATCACTCTGGTATCTTAATAGATGCAATTTTGGCAGAAAATAACTTACTCTGAAAAAATTCTGCACCAGCATTAGCTGAGCTGAAAAATAACCCCTTACAAAACCCACATCATGTGAAATAAGCAGATTTTGAAATTATGCAGTTCATGCCATAAGAGTAATAAAATAGCAAAATTAAGGGGCTTTTTTATTTATAAGTAACCGCTTTCTTCTACCTTTTATAATGTCCACCTCTTAGCATAACAAAGCTTTTCATAGCTTACTAATGGCTCCCTGTCACTAGTGCTGAGAACTATTATCACTGCACTGCCCCTTCACATGGGCCTTTCAAACATCACTGTTTCACTTAATTCTTTCACCTCCTTCAGTTCAAATGCAATAAAAACCTTTCACTGGCTGACAACTAGAAAGGCAGAACAGCCTCCAACTGCTGTATAATTCAGGAGGGCTCTTTCTCATTTTAATTGGCTGCCTAATTGGAATGTTTATGGGTTCTGCGATAGCTTGGGATGAAAAGGCAGGGTGAGCAATTATGTGCTCAGCATTCCTATCTGGCAGAGTTAATAGTTTTTTTTTAAAAAAAGCTAAAGTTCACTGGAATGCCATGGTTTTGTTCTCTAAGAAATACCTTGATTTGAAACAATGTAATCCCCAAGTCAGAAATTATGTCAAGCTGTGCTTATCCAGTAGCAAGTTTGAGCTTTTGGGAGCCTCTTTGCTCCTTTTTGATGTTAGCATAACATGAAGAACAGGAGGCTATCTGGTGGCTGTCAAGTTTTTAACTGCTTGCTCTCTCACTGGCTGGAGATAAGATGTAAGCAGAGCACTTGATGGACTTGATTAATTCTCTGGAACGAAGGTTTGTCTTTCTTGGCTCAATGAATGACTTCATTCTAGTAGATGAGGTCACCCAAGTCAAGGCAATAAAGTTTCTGATATTCACATGAAAGCCAGTTTTCAAAGCTGGCAGCCCTTAAAAAGAGAAGCAAGTGTTTTCTCATTTACCTACGTTCTAGTGGCAACATCGAGCCTGCTGCCCTATCTGTCCTCTCCAGCACAGGACTGTACTTCAGCTGAAGAGCAATTCTAGCACAAGATGAGATTTAAAGGAAAGGAAACAAAAAGACACACTTTGTTCAAAGAAACAAAGATTTTTGTCAAGTAATTTGTCAAAATGCCAACAGGAAGAGAAAAATTACTTTCCAGTTTTTTAGCCTGACCAGTACAGTTTCATTTCCACCACCTCCCCTCCCATTCTGTCTCTGTGCCACTCCAGTGCAAACCTCTGGGGCCAAAGAGCAGCTTTGTGGTCCCCTGAGCAGTTGCTCTTGTATTTCAGAGTGAGAGAACCCAGGTACCACAAACACGAGGAGCAAACATGGAAGGATGCTGTGCTCTTTTGAACACTTGCACCCTTGCCTGCTTTGAGCTTTAAGGGCAAGTTTATGGACTAACCTTCACAGAGCAGACTAGTCATTATTTTTCCTTTCTCTCTTTTAATAACCACCATTTAGTGAAAAACAGGAAAAACTAGTGAAAAGAGCTGACTTGCTTTGTAAATTTTCTAATTATCACAAGTGTTGGTTCAAAGATGTTTATTAATCAAAACCTTTTTGCTTTTCAAAACCATGCAAATGATAAGCAGTCCCTCCAGTACTCACTACAGCCTAGCAAGTGCAGTAAACAACCCACACAACAATTCAGTCTCATCTGATGTACAGACTTGTTTTTTCAGATAACCTGAACATCCTCGGTCTAGTATGAGGGACTCTAACTCATTCTACACTCCTTCTTCCCAGTTCAGTTGTGTCCTTGTCTCTACGTAACAGAGCACTCATAGTCCTGTGGATTATTAAGGTTGTTTTTCAAGTGTTTGCAGCTTCCTTCTAACCCATACTTCTGTTACTGTGCTGCAGCTCTCCAGCATGTGCAGTTACAGTTGGAGCATGATGACAGGAGCATCCATCTCAGGTACAAGTGCAACCAAATTGCCAACCACAGCACATCTGCCAGATCCCTCCCAGCTGGTGCTACCACACAGGAAAAGGCCACAAGCTACAGAGGTTTTGGGACACTATGGGATTTTCTAAAGGCTTTCCCAGGTACCATGGAGAAATTAGTAGGTGGTATAAATGTTCCCAATAAACTGTGGAGACAGAGTTTTACCCCAGGTTTTATTGCCATCTGGAGCCTGGAAACCTGTGGAAGAAGTGCCTTGTTTGGAAGGTCAGAAGCCTGCACCACATCAGAGAGCCAGCTCTGCCTAGAACACACTTAGGAAATGTTGATTTGGTGCACGCCAGGAGGGATTTCTGGCCACAAAAGCTCTTAAGAAATTCTTGCCAAAGGACTCATTTTCAGATTCACATACATCAGTTCAACATCCAAATTATACAAAAATAAAATATGACAAGTCATATCCTTGCCACTATAGATGTAGTTAACCTGTAAGAAGGCAGTTAAGCAATTAAATAACACTTTCAAATAAGCTGTCGAGTAAATAACACTACTTTTAAACTAATCTTTGTTCACATTTACCTAAAGATTGTGACTTGCTGATATTAAGAATTTCAGAGGAAAAATCTAACTGCTCAAGATGTCCATCTCATTTTATGGGGAAGGCAATTCAGAAAATCCCATATGTTTGGTAAGGGTCCAAACATGTGGACGCTTATGCAAACCAACAATTCTTTGAAGTATGCTGCTTTCTAAAGTCCAGGCTGAAACTTAAATTTAATAATCAACAAAACAGGCAGAGCTAAGGCAGAAACTCTGCTAAACTCTGCAGGACTGGGATATGAGAGGAGGCGTCTCTCTGAAGTGACATTATAGGCCCAGATGTGCTGTAAGAGAATAAGAGTCTGTCTTAAGATGGCTTGTAGACCCTGTGAACTTCCTTGTTTCGTGACTTTAAAGCAAGAAGAAAAATAAATAATGAAACATATTAAAGTCATTATTGTAGCTGTGTGCGCCTTCTGAAGGTTTGGGTTTTTAAAAGCTCCAACCTTTGAAAAAAGTGCTCAGTGAAATTAAAGGCAGCAAATCTACACTGACCCATATTTCTATATACTAACAAATTTACATGTGGAACTCATTGCCACAAGATATTATTAAAGCCAAGAGCTTAGCAGGACTCAAAAAGGCCTAGACATTTATGTGAATAATAAGAACATCTACAGTTAGACCAGAAAGGAAAAAGACATTTATAAGTGACACTAAAACTCAGAGTTGAGGGCACAGCCAATTGCTAGATGCATTTGTTTAGGGAAAAAAAATCCCCAATTGATACTTTTTTTCCATAGCTGTCCATTTCTTTGCACCTTTTTTTAAACATCTGGTACAGACCAATGTCAGAGGGACCATCCAAATCTGAGCCAGTCCAGCAGGTGTTACATCCAAAACATAAAACTCTTTATTATGTAAAGCTGTCATGAAATATTTTAAAAAGACTGCTTATTCCTTGCCTAATCCTTTAGCATTTGGCAGCTCTTAAAAAGGGTAATGGATATTCCACAGAACTTTGTATATCCACGAGAAGAGGGCAGTTGTTTGCGATATTTTCTCATGTCTTGTGCCAGGACCTTTTCCCCTTTATGTGGCATCAGACTCCATGATCCCATATGGACATTCCACCCCAATCAAAACTCTTCTACAAAACCTCTGGAGTTTCACAACACCACTGAAAAGTCCCATGATTAGGTGCATGAGATGCACCCCCAAATCCCAACAGAGTCCAGAAACTGGGAGTGCTGAAGGAATCTGCAATTGTAAGCAAAGCCTTACAAGTGCTAAGGATCAACACTGCAGGAAAGGTCAAATGAATGAGTGCTGTGAGGCCACGAAATTATCCACTTTCATCTGTTAAACACCTGAGAGACATTTATATCACTAATGATCTGTAAACCCATATTGACACAAACACAGCATTTGCTGCTAATAACTGTGTGTTTGTGTCTACAGGAAAAAAATTGAGGCCCCTCTCTTTTCTCCATAAACGTTGCCTGTCTTATTCTAGCCATCATAGTTTGATCTTTGCTGATGTTTATTAAGTTTAAATATCAAATAAAGTGATTTTTCTGCTTGGAATAAAATATCAGGAATGTGATAACATATTCAGAAGAAAAATCAAAATGACCCTTAAATAAGGAATGCATAAACTCCTAGAATTAAATTTATGCTACTTAGCATCACATTAAAAATATTCAAAATATAAATCAAAATTCAAGGGTATAACTTATATTCAATTTCAAATTTATGGCATTTTAAAATAGGATGATTTCCTTAAATGTGCAATAAATTTGGTTTTGTGGAATTGCACATGCCACCTTATCATGACAGTTGCTTTATCTACACAGTCCACTGAAGCCTAGTCACTTTATATAATCTGAATTCACAAATCAACTGTCGTCTTCACTTCACTGATTCATTGCTGATGGGCCTTTCACAAGGTAAAAAATCCTCTCCAAGTTGACAAGAGTAATAAATGGAGAGGTGAGAGCTGCCTCTCCATCCTGCTGTTCTATTGTGCTGCCGATAGTGACACATGGCAGAATAAGCTCATAAACCAACCTCATCTTTTGACCTCTGCAGAGCAAACGGAAACAGAGGGGCATTTATGATGATGACTATATTTAAAGACCAATAATGACTAGATAAACCCCTGAAATCTAACTAGCTCAAGCAAAGCATGGAAAAATTGGATGGTTTTGTGTATTTCATATGGTGAAAAAGTGTTGAAAATACAGCTATGAAATTTTTGGAATAGCCTAGAGTACAACTCAGCTCCATCAGGTTATAAGATGCTTACAACTATCCTATACACACAAGAGAAATCTGGAAAAGATTAATGAAACTATAATTGGACTTTTTTTTTTTAAATGTTGTTCTAGAGTAGGCAGAAACAACACACAAATCAAAAACTGAACCAGAATAGAATGGCATTCTATGAATAATCAAAACTTTTAAAGTTAGAAGACTTTGTTTGACCAATGCTTCTCAGGAGAGAAAGGACAGATGAACTAAAAATACATATGGCCTTGTACTATCCTTTGCAAGTATTGTAGTACTGAATTTTGGATTTTTAGGAATATTGTCATTTTAGGAACAAACACTAGTAATTAAACTTCAACCACCTCATTGTTTGCTTTCTTTACTGAGGACACAAACTCCATTACCATTTAAACATGCCTGGGAATACAGACTCACCTGTTTAAAAATATACTCTGGCTGCCCTCCTTCTGCACACCCCCACCCAAAACCAGGCCATAACAAAACAGAATCAAATCTATTTGCTCAGAAACACTGATCTCTATTAATATATTATGATGGGGTGACGTGCTCTATCTGCTCACTGAGTCCATCCCAAAAGCCCCACAAACACCAAACACCACAGCTTCCATTTTTATTGACAAGGCTCTGTTCAAGCTGTGTTTGAGCTGGGTCAGTTTTCAGGTAGAGCTCAGGATTTGGATTACAAGCAATAGCCAGGTCATATTCCAATTAGGTAGCTCTGAAACCTCATGAACTCAGGACTGTGAATTAATAAAAATTAACTGAATTCAAGGAATTTCACCATCAACCACAATGCCTCTTTTATATCCTATTGTGGCAACAGTTTAATTTTATCACCCAGCTCTGAGTTGTACCTCCCTCATATAATGCCACAATTTACCATGGCAGGCCACTCCAGAAAGTTTGTAGGATGAAGTTCTTTGTAAGAAAAAAAAAAAAAAAACCAAACAAAAAAAAACCAGAAAAGGTTTTGTTTGGGGGGATTGTTTCTGTTTTTCCTCAAAAAACTCTTGCCTTCACAGGAGTATGTAAAACTCAGTTGTTCACGCTGATTATCTCAGGCAGTATCAGTTGGCTTAGTTTGAAAATCAGGTGTACTGTTTCATAATTAAATTATTCAACAAAACCTTGACTATAAAGCATTCTCCTAAAACCTAATTAAGAGTATGATTTGATAAAAGCACATTCTGCAATTCTAGTTTACATTCCCATATGAGTGGGAGTGTCATTATTTCATGCTTTACACATTTGGGGCTTCATAGGGTTGTTTGGTTTTTTTTTTGTTTGGTTGGGGTTTTTTTTCCACCTTTCTTTTCCCAAAGGTGATTTTGAATTATATGGAGAAGTATTCCAAGCTAAGATCACATCAATTCATTAAATGTTGGCAACATTAAATTCTGATTAAAAAAAAAAAAAAAAACAAAAAAACCCACCAAAACCAAAAGACATACCCCTAAAAACAAACAAAAAAACCCAAATAACAACAAAACACCCCAAAGCCACAACTCCCTAAAAATACCTGTCAACAAATAAACCAACCTTCAACAAATATAAGAGAGAAACATGGAAAAAAGAGCACTATTTCAAAAGTTGGCCCTTGTTCAAGCTGCATATGGTCACATAATCTTTTAAAATACATGATTCAAGTCTCAATTTAATTATGTAATAGCACAAATGGAATTACACTGCAGATGAAGTGCAGTATTTCAGCTCAAACACTCGCTAGAGTTGTGTGACTGACCCAAGCTTATTTCATTTGGCCATTGTATTAGAGGGCTTCATCTGGATACAAGCACACATAGCAAACAGCAATTTCAATGCAATATCTCCTCCTCTTGATCCAAATTTTCATACAGGCTGGGCCAGATTATGAAGATAATTTGTCAGGCAGCTTGCAACGATTATGACAATGTGATATTAACACGTATTTTTCTTGAACTGTTTTATTTGCCATATATGCTTGTGTTTCTGCTTAAAAATGCAGATTCATCTTTTTCCCATGTAAATACTTGCGTGTGTGTGTGTGTGTTCTTTAAGTGGCAGATAGTTATAGCAACATCTTGGGGAGCAACTGGAAAAACAAGAATTTTCTCTTTCAACCACCTGGGAATGCAAAATCCTAACTAGCTCATTCCTCAAGGCTTGTATACTTTCTGTGCTGCAGCGATGGGCACTTTTCCCTCCTGTCCATACTGGATTCTCACTTCCCCTCCAAATGGCTCTGCTAGAGGCCTGTAAAATCTGTGGGTAGGGAGCAGGAATGGGCTGATCTACCACTCTGGTAGTAGAAGGAGGATGTGAAGCTTCAGAGCTCAGGGATTGGCTGAGCTGAGAGGCCTTAGAGAATAAGTGAGGAGGGAACATTTGTACACCCTGTTAGGGTACATTACACCAAAAACACATTACTTTTGTTTAGAAAGCAATTATACCTGCTGTACCTAATTGTTATTATTGAAAAAAATTAAGGACATCGTCTTATTAGGCTTTTATGATGTATATGTACAACATAGCTTGCAGAAGCATTCCTGCTAGCCACATCAAAGTGAAAGACAAAGCAGCACAAGATTTAGATTACAAACATGATTCTACACTGTACAAGGAAAGGTACCTCTCACAGAGACAGCACAGTAGAGATCTCAATATACAGGGCATGGCAACCTCATCATCCCTGAGTCACTGACATGCTGCAGAAATGGGCTCTAACTACAACAGCTGAGGAAGATCAAGGAAAAAGCCCCAAGCCAGAGAAGAACAACGTTCTCCTTTTCTAGCCTACCAAAACAAAGCAGGGTGGATAACATCTGTAAATACCAGTGGGGAGAGAGGTGTGAAAGAAATGAGGCTCTAGGGAGGAAAAAGAATCACTTAATTGAGAGAACCAAGTACCAATCAGCAATTAGAAATGCCAGGAAATTGGAAATTAGAAAAAGGTCATTAACCAGCAAAGTGGTGAGATCCTGAAACAGCTGCCAATGAAGGGGGTTGGGGCACAAGAAACCAATCGGAGCTTCAGGTGGAACTTGAAAAATAGAGGAGAGGATTACATCATGCTATGGCTTACAGACTTTTTCTATCTCCTCATCTTGAACTTTTGAGATATGGATTTTATTTTTGGCTCTGTTCTTGACTTTTGAAAAGCTTCTTTCTCTTTTGTAGAAGCTTCTATTTCCTTTTTATATCATTATTCAATTTTAATGGATAAAACTCTTGTACGTCTATTGCAATTTAGAGGTTTGAAAGATTGAAAAGTATTATTTTTTTTAGATTGCACATTTTTTGTTTTCATAGTAGAATGCATCTACAACATCAATGATTACTTCTGCTCCTTGCAGCTGTGTCAACATACCTTCTCTTTATGTCACCCCAGCAGGGGTTTATGTGCAGATTAAGTCTGTGCTCCCCTTCTCTCTTTTTTCCAATTCACACCAGCTCTGTTACCCTACTGTCTCTTTCCTAGCACCATGCACTGAAGATACACTTCCTATCCATCCTCATTGCCCCACACCACTGTCCCTCATTCTCAATCCCATGTTTCCTTCTGCCCTCTTTTACCTCTGTGCAGTAGTTTTATTGCACCATCTGATTGGTTCTTTCCCCACCAGCATTTCCTATTTCTCTTTCTACAGACAGGACAACTAAACACGCACAAAACTTATTTAGGTAACTAAAAAAATATTACACATATCCAAGCACAGCCCATGCATTCAGCAGGACTCTACACTGTAAGTTATTAAACTAAAAAATATCCTCTAACAGATAGCAGAATAGGCTGCCTCCCTTTCTCCTCAGATGTTTTCTCTATCCCATGACATAGACCTGACTTTCTCCCCTCTAGGATCTTCAGGGAATCAAGTACTAGAAAGATCATGCATTTGTTCAGGTTTGAAAAGACCTTTAAAATTATTGAGTCTAACCATTAACCCAGCCCAACCAGTTCCACCACTAAACCACGTCCCTAAGTGCCTCATATATATCTCTTTTAAATACTTCCAGGGATTGGAAACTCAATCACTTCCCAGGGCAGCATGTTCCAATGCTTGACCAGCCTTGAAATCTAGAGAGAAAAGGAGATGCAATATCAATGATTACAGTTATACAGGTGACAGAGCAGCCAAAACATTTCTCTTGGAGGCTTCTCAACAAAATGTCTACAAGGCAAGACTCCACACTACCCAAACACAGCAAGACAAAGACTGCCTGTTGTCACTCTCAATGGTTTCTTGGTGCCCTTAGATCATCTAGTTAGTTTTTTCTTATATCTCTCATGCCTCTCATTTTCTTATACCTCTTGTAGTCAAAAAGTTTTAAAGTATGTAGCAGGAGGACAAAGTCATTTGGCTAACAGCAAACAGATGGTCATTAGGAAAGGAAGGAGGAAATCTCCCAGGATTGTGAACCTCTCTCCCCGTTAGGCTGACCAACAGGGCACTTCCTTCATGCATGGTTTCAAAGCCACTTTTAGATGCGCCATCCACAAACCTATTCTCATGGTACAATCCAGATATTTAATTCCCAATTCTAAAGACTTCAAATTTAAAAAAAAAAAAATCCATATAATTAACCATTTATGTACAATGCCAGTCATAGGGAAGCTAAACCTGGGCACAGTGTCCCAGCTGACGCTTCATGCATCTTGGTAAAACAAATGCCACTACTGCAAAGCAGTCTAAAAATAACTTTCTCCAAAACTGCAAGCGCAAACAACATACTCCTGCTCAGAACACCACTAGAATCAAGTTCTCTTTGATTATACAGGGTCCTGTAATCACAGCCCTCTGAGAAATTTTTTGGCTACTTTCAAAAATGTTTGAAATTTACTTTGTAAAATTAATGCACAGAATCTGAAAATTCTACCTTAGCAAATACAAAAGACCATTTGATTAGCTACAAATAAAACCCCCTTGAGCTAAAATGAATAAGGTTTAAGCTACTTCAAATTATTTTCCTGCCTGATAAAGCCATTATCACATTTAGAGCGTTTACAATGCAGAACTACATTCCTTTGATCATCTTATAAAATTAATTGATCTTGCTTATCTATTGTACTATTTTAAATCATTTTAATTGAGGACATTAGGAGAAGTAATGGTAACAACCAATGCATTTATTAGCTACTGACGTTCAAGGCAGCAATGTCATTTTCATAATCTGAATTTCTCTATAACAAAATTCCATTCTTAATGGAATTTACATATAGATCACCCCCAGCCACAAATAATTTACTGTTACTTTAAGTCCTAAAGGACAGGCAGAAAAACTGTGAAAAATCACTCCAGCCATACTTAATTTTAATTATTCTTTAAAATCAGATAGAGACCCTGAAGTTAAATTCTCATAATTAAATACAAATTAAAACTTTCTAAAAGCCTTATTTTCAACTCCAATTTTAAATGCAAATGAACACATAAGAAAATTGTCCCATGAAGAACTGAGTAATGTCCTTCTCCAATCTTTTGTTCCATAGCCCCAGCACTCCTCCATCATCCAGAGTCCCATGGAGATCCTCACTGAGTTAAAGGCTACAAAAGGCCGAGTGCAAGATTTGATTTTTAACCACAGTCCTGACTATTGTCAGTGCTGCTCCTGTGTCTGCAGAACTGCCTGTCTTACCTTGAAAGAGTCCTAATGTTTCCATGGTAGGCTGTGAGTTTGTGTGATCCCATGTGCCACAGATCAGCTGAACCCCTTTGCAAGAGAAAGGTGACTTTCCTTCCTAGTAAAAGTTCCATTGCCCATGTGGCTGAAATCATTATTACAAACTGAACTTTTCCTGTGCTAAAGATACCCTGGAAAATACGCCCCATCTCCAGCCTTAAGTCATCTGCCTCACCCACTGGGTCCTAAAATTAAGGAGTATGTGCTCATTTAATCAAGTTAAACGGGATTTTTAGCAGCACAAAAGCAAAATTTAGACATACTAGACAAATGCACACAAGTGATTGTGCAGGCACGCCATTGCATGCTTGGGAAATGGGTTCAATCCTCTTTGCCATGAAGCTGTGGCACCACTCCAGGCAAATCACCCAGGTCATGTCTATGCTGACAATTGCCATCAGCCCCCTTCCAGCACCACTGGCCTTCTCTGCTATCACCTCTTTTTGTCAGCCTCTCTGGACACTGTCTGCTTCAGCCCCAAAATATCTGCTGGTCTTCAAGAAGAAGACATACTGCCTTGTTCCTTTCTGCCTGTTGCCTTGTCAGGTCAGTAATTCCTGTTCCCAGCTCCTTGTCCTGCTGCAGCTCCACCTCTCTTCTCCACTGCCTAAAGAATCAATTCTAGAAAGAAGACAAGCCAAGAGACAGTGGCTCAGGCAACTGACACAAACTGGCAGCATAATCAGAGTGTCTGACATAGGTTGCAAATATTACAATGCATGCAGAAGACTAGATTTGTGGGTGTGGTGATGCAGGAGACTAAGGTTAGGATAGATGCGCCATTTTTCCATTTCCAAATTATAGAATGAAGGCAATAACACTTGCTGGACTGTAAGCACATTATGTACCAAGCTTTAGGTGCTCAGTTACATTCTGATTTTGACCATCTTTGCAAAAATAAAGAAGCAACTATATCTAGGTTTATTGTGGTAACTTCTCAAACTAAGTTCTGTGGGATAGATGCTCCTATGTGGTAGGAGCAATGTGGCAGTCACTGCTGTGTGACAGTGCTGAGGTTGCTATACTGAAACGGTGGCATGTGGAAGGTTTGCCTTTTCCTTAGACAAGGCTGAGTGTAACAGCTGCTTGTGCTTTGATGGTATTAAATATTTTTTTTAAAAAAAGAAAAAAAAATAATGAAAAGGTGGGTCAGCAAGATGTAAATCTGCAACTAGGTTGGAATAAGCAGCCCATATTCATGCTGGTCTAAAGTTCTTGGCAGGAGAGATAAACACAAGGTAAGTAGAGTTGGAAGGCAAAAGGATCATAAGAATATGAACTGGTTGGATGGATATATTTTGAGAAACTGAAAAGACAAGGAAGTAGAGGCAGTTTTTAACATAGAAAACAAAACCAAAACTAAAATTACACTAATTTTTAGGCAGCTAAGCTCTTCGGCTGTGGGTTTTTCATTGGCCTAGTTACCTCCAGTACACCTTTTCTGTCCCCTTTACAAGCCCAGACCTGCATCCTCCCTCTATGGCTGTGGTGCATCTGGCACACTAAATTCTGCTTCTATTACCAAAGACCCCATTAATAACAACAGCATTGGCTTCCAGGCTGTCAGAACTGTTTTCATTTCAGATTTTTCTCTTGTTGAAACAGCAAAGAATCTAAAACAATGCAGCTATGTCTCCCTCTAGTTTATGGTGTGATAGTTTGAACAGCATAGATATGGTTAACATCTTATTACTGCAACCTAAGGCAGTAGAGCTCTGTGTTCAAAATTTCCCAGAGTGTATGTAACTAACAATGTATTAACATATATATATATACACATTATTATATATTGTATATTAACAATACATTCCTAACACAGAGATTGATAAAAACCTACTGTAAAAAAACTTGTTCACTTAAGGAAACTTAACATATTGTAGGTCAGTGTGAAAACACAGTCAAGATAAGCTACCTCTATTTTATTCACCTACTTTGGGTGAGGTCAACTGCTGGTGTGAAGGTGAATGCTGATCATACCAAGGTGGTGTGTTTTGTGGTAAGTAGCTCAAGTATAAAATCCATTCAGAATTTCATGGCACAATAATCATCATTGCTGTGTCACCTCACTGGCAACATCCTTGGGATAGCCAGGATCTCCCTGCCCCAAGCACCTGGCTACTCCTGAGTGCTCACAGCAGGTGACTTCTGGGGTTTCATTCCAGCTGCCTTGCAAGGGGGCAACAAATACCATCCTCCAATGGCTCTCTAAAACACAGCAGTCAAAGGTTTGTTTTAAGGACCCCGGAAATCTGAAGGCACCTGTTACTCACTGTAAGTAACCCATAACTTAATTGGCTCTATCAGCAACTGCTCCTTTGGTTCCATTCTTACAGGAGCCAATCCCAGAAAAATGCAACCCAGAACACAAATCATGAGTCAGTATGACCACAACACATGACTTTTGTAAGATTTTGAGTAAGTAACATGATTTTAAGATTTTATAAGATTTTAATGAGCAATCCATGACATAATACCAGACCTTTCATATGGAAAAATGAAAGGTGATTAAATCAAAGTCTTAATCTTTGGAGTCCTCAGGAATGTGAAAAAATGGTTTGATGGTAAATGGAGCAGATTAATAATTCCCCTAGTCTATGGCAGGAACATCTACAATGACACAACTTGTCCTGATGCCTGAAGTTTTGATTAACTTGCCAGAAACATGAATACTTAGGCTTTTCAATAAAGCAAATTTTCCAGCAGGCTACTAAACAGTGCCTATAAAGGATTTTTTTTTTCCCTACCTGAGCAGAAACCTACAATGAAAAGACAGTCAGGGTAACTCTGATCCCGGACATGGTCCTCCAACAGACAGTTCCTGGATTTATGGCATTACTGGTTCTTAAGTGCACACAATGAAATCCTATCACAGTCCTGGCAAACTCCTGCAGAGGAATCAACCCCAGGCTAGTAACAGTTTTGACACGCCTCCAGTGGAATCTGTCTTAACACAGCCCTGGGTTTTCAGGCTTGCGAAGCAATAATCCTAACATGAGAAGCAGTCAGACAACTATTAACACAAAGTTCTCTCTGACATGGCTCGACCAAGGAGTGTGGTGTCAATTGATAGAAGCGAACACCAAAGGGGACACAGCTCAAGTGTTCCCTTAGAACACAATTTTGTGGTGAGAAGGTGTGCTAGGACGGATACCAAGATGGAGTTCAGGAACAGTAATGGCAGCACTAACAGATGTTTTAGTCTTTATCTATAGACTTAAGTCTTCAATATGTACCTTTGTTACATATACTGAACAAACCATCTGCAAAGTATTAACTAGATAATAATTTCATCAAATCTATGAGCCATATCTTCATTTTAATTTTTATTTCTCTGCTTATAAAAACATCTACAGAGGTGTCAGCTTAAGGCAAATCACTTGGATTTGATTTCAGTTTATTTACCAAACAGTAACCTTCAACTTAGATCAGGCTAGGTTTGCATGTTTGAGTATCTCACTTGTCTCACTCTGCCAGCCTCCGTAAGGGTCTAAATCACTAATGCTGAATGTCAGCCAGTGCGCAGGACAATGCATCTGGCACCACCACAGACCAGTTGTACCTTGTGGCAAGGCAAGGAAATGTTCTCTCCTTGTTATGGCTGCATGGGCTTTCCCAATCTGTGAGGGAAAGTATTTGAGCTGCTGGAGTACAGGCAGGGACAGGGGGAAGCACATCTCCCACTCACAGACCCCTCTGTGGAACACAGGCCCTTCCAGGGCCTTGCAGCCCTGCTTCTGGACAATCCAGAGAGATTTGAGGCTCCAGGAGCCCAGAGTCACTGCCCTCAGCAAACTACACTTGCCCAACTCCTTCCATCAAGGCCTGACCTCGCTGAAGTGTCAGCAGGGCCCAGCCACAGGGCTGCTCCTCAGAGGACACCAGCAGATCCTGTGTCCAGCTGATGGTGGCACTTCCTGAAGCAAACGAGTGCCAAGCACAGCGGCCAACAGCACACACCCTCCAGGCACACCTGTGCCTCCCCGTTAAACTTGTTGCTCTACTCACTCATGCTAGTGTGAAAGAGGAACGCAAACAGCCTATGGAAGAAAATGCAAGTGAAAAGGACAGTGACCAAAACAGAAGCCTGATTATGTAAATAATCAGGGATTAAGAAAGACAAAAATAAGTCTTTCAAACAAATCTGAACTGCCTCAAGGCTTCACACTGCCTGTGACAGCTCTCTACAGATACTTCCATTCCTTCCTCAACTACAGTAAAAGGTAAAAATATTGCCGTTCTAAGTGGAAAAGTGTAAAAAGCCCAAGAGCAGGGGTGACTGAAGCTGAGCAGCAAGGCCTGAAGACTCCTAAACCTGGCAGAAGGGGAGGAGGTGCAGCATGCAGCCCCTCCAGCTCCTCCCACTACTCCTGGTCTGGACACGGAACCGTGCATGCAAACCTCCTCTGAAAACCCCTGTGCTCCAGTTCAGCTTCCACCTTTTCCCTTCCACGGTCTTTGGAAATGAAGTGGGGGGGGGGGGGGGGGGGGGGTGGGAATTGTCATATAGATAACACAACACATGCAATTCAAATGTGATCTCCTAATGAAGGAGCAGCACTGACTGATCCAAAGAGGAACGTCCCAGCAGGGAAAGCAGACTGTGAAGTTATGTAAATAAAAGGGTCCCAGGGAGAGGCCTCTCATTTGCCCATATGGGAGAAACACTGCTGGGGCAAACACATTCATCTTGTACTGTGGTGAGGAGGGGGAGAAGCTGCACAGCAACCGAGTTCAAATGGAGACACACACAAAATATCCCACTCCCACCAGCTCAACTGCAGTGTTTCTGCAATCACAACTGCAAATTTTGTAATAAAATGAGACTTAGAATCATAAATTATATGTAAATTGCTTGTGTATAATTTACGAATACCTAGGGCTAGATATTATTATTCTCTGCATTGATAGTTTTCTGCCAAATGCTCAGATTGCTGCTTTGTAGCTTAGCATCCTCTCTTCTCTGTGACCCCACAAGTGAATACACATATTGTAAAAGAGCAATATTTACTTATGACCAAAGGGGGAAATATCCTTGTTATACTGAAAAGCTTATATTTACTATAGGAAATAATAATAATAATAAAAAAAAGTCTATATTGCTTTCCACAGAAAAATACTAAAGCAATATGATCTCTGCTTGCCTATGATTAAGGGTGCTTTGTAAACAGATTGTTGTTCATTTTGTGATTCAGACACCATAATACTGCAAGATCAGGGTCTGTTTTAGTCTGAAAATCTTTAGCAACCCTACAAATTAAACATGATATATATAAATAGAACTTCCTAATTAACATTTCCCTTTTGTCTGACACTTTATATGCCTTTATTTTTTTTAATGGATAGCAAGCACAATGACAGCATGGTATTACTCTTGAAATAAACCTGCCAAGACAAAAGCATGTGCCTTGGATTTATTTTTAACAAAAAGAACAGAAGTAGCATCTTTTCCTGGGGTTTGCTTTTGTTCTGTCTGTAGGTTGTTCTGATCATAGGTTGATTGGTTCAGTACAAAACAATAAGTAGAAAATACTTTTTCTGAAGAGATATTCAGTACTTTAACCTGCCCTCTAGACCTGAGATACATGGAAGATACTTAAGGGTCATCTGTGTTATTTGACAAGTGTTACATCTGGTATGACAGGCAAAGATACAACCTTAGCACTCATCTGATGGTGCCATTTTGAACCTAACTCTAGTGGCAAAATGTTATTTTTTTTTAATACAAAATGTGATAGCTTAGTGCTGAAACATGGATTTCCCGACAGAAGATAATATCAAAGTGGCCATTTGTGATTCTGAAATCCTAACCTCCATGTAAGGCTCAAAGACCCATTCCACGCAAGAGATACCTACATAAAACACTGCAGGCATTTATGGATGCCCTTTAGCCCAGATGTCTAAAACTATTCCAGTGAAATACAGCAACCCAAACCCAGGTTTTTGACATTTTACAGAATGATTATATGGGAAACTAAAATTAGATAGCTATGTGGATGTTCCCTCCAGTCACAAGAATGGCTGTCCTCAGCTGCTGCACGGACTCTACAGCTCCACCCCACTTTCGGGAAGAAAGAAATGTGGCCCCTTCAGCCCCCCTTGCCTAGGTAAGTGCTGCCCAATTTCTCCTTCTAATCCATCTCTAAGGTACTTTCTAGACATGGAATATGACCCAATAACTCCCCACAAAACCTGGTGTTCCAGGACTCGCCTCCTGCCCCTTGCCCATAAATGTAAGAAAAACTCTTTTCAATGACTGCTCTGAAAAAATATATTGATTCCTGAGGAAATATCTCCACACACATAAATACTCCTCTTACATATTTTAGGCAATAATTAATTTTAAAAATATTTTCATTTTAATAAGCCTGAGTTATAAGATTTTTTTTTTCACATGTTGCTTAGCCACAGTGGAGTAAACATGAGGACACCCAAGGACAGCCAGGACAGAGGCAAAAAGGTGCATTGCAGCCTGTGCCTGCCTACATAGCTGCATTAAGCTAAGCCACAATCTTGCCTTTAAGCTAATTAATTAACTGCTTTCAACCATAACTGTTTCTTCACAGCTTTCTTAGTCTGGCAGTGATAAATACACAGTAATGATGTTAACAGTTTGGATTTACACAGCTGGTGTAACATACAGAATGGCATTCATATTTATGGACTTGGCAAGGTCCCGAGCTACCCTGCACTAATGTATCACCACTGAAATCACAGCAACTGGGCAGATTTACACCACTGAGTGATCCAATGACCCACTGGGTGTATCAACTCCTATGTGGGCATTAAGCCCAAAAGCAATATTTATATATTCATAAAAGTACATACTCACCAAACAAGCTAAAGGTACTACACTGGAAATCACCTCTCTTCAATTACTGCATGTAATTTTTAATGCTGTTCAAGTTTAATTACAGTGAAGTACTTAGCTGGGCTGCAGCTGATTGATCATATTCTTGACTACTTCTCCTCACAACTGCCAGATGGAGAGATCTAGATTAGTTTACACCACATAATGAGAGCTTACTGCTGAAATATGAATGAATACTGCATAGTTCAACTTGACCTGCTTTATCAAACTTTATTTTAAAAACCCCACCTCTTGCTAATCAATTCTTTTTATTTGCCTTTCTCAGCTTGCCAGGAATTGCTTTGCATTTAGGTATTTTATTTAAAATGGAAATGAAACCATAATACATTCATTTAGTCAATAACCAAATGCATAAAAAACATCAGGTTTGGGGTTTGTGGGGATTTTTCATAATACCCTGTTTGCACATTGGTTATGTTCTTCTACTCACTTGTTTCTTTGGAGGAACTTTTGAGTTCCTCAGGATTCATGCTACTAAAGAAAAATTATTGTATGTATAATGTTGCTCTATTGATCCATCTGTGACAGAGTTCAAGAGAGAAGGAGAGGGAAGACCATTAATGAGAATATGTTTCTCTCAAGTCCTAGTATTTACTCTAAAAATATTTTTTCTCCTGTATCCCCTCCCTTCAAAAACAGTAAAGAAAACACATCCTTAATTTACTCACTTCAAAAAACTTGACTTAGCAATGTCCAAAACACAATGAAATAAAAATAAGTCTTTTCAGCCAGAACTACAAATCAGTTGTTAGTCTTCAGCATAAATATCAAAATAAGACCTCGTGCCCTAGCTCAGGAGGAATGGAACAGAGACAGAATAGAGTAGGGACCTTTGTATTTCTGCTGTGATTCCAGAAGCAACCTAGAGAGATTTGCAAGGCATAAAGTGTTAACAGCTCCTACAGCTTCAGACAAGTACGTGTTAGTTGTAACATGTTTGAAATGAATTAAAAGTTAACCTCACATCTGCAGCAGAGTAAGTGCATTACACAAGCCTACGTACATGAAATTAGCTTTGGAAAGAGCTTCATAAATTCTGGATGAAGGAGCAAGAAGGAGGCCAGTTTGAAGCTTGCTGGAAAGGAACCATGATGAAAAATATTGAATTGAACCTGCAGTGGCAGAAGCATGGCTGCAATCCACAGCAGAGGGTCACTGTGGGAAAGCAGAGGAGCTGGGACGCTGCATACCAAGGACCAAGCAAGTGCTGTTCTACAAGTAAAGCAAAGACAAGGGTGCCAAGAGTTACACACTTGTCCCACAAACACACCAAGACTCCCAGGCTGATCTTTGAAAATGGATCATCACAGCATTACAAGAAATGTTTGGAGGTGTAGCTTTGGCTCTTACTGAACACGGCCAAAGTAATTTCATTCTCTCTACTAACATGTGTACAGATTAATTACCAATGTAAAATACAGAATGCCTGAAGAAATGCAATGCGTTTCATTTTCGCACCTGGTGCAATCTGGTACACTGATCCCTCCCAGACTGTTGTGTTTTACTGGATGTAACAAAGGAGACTGTAAGCAAAATTATCATTGCAAAACCTTTCAACTGCTTGGAGAAAAGAACAGGAGAGCAATCAGCATCAGTTTTCCCATACAGTTCAGTTGCATCAAAGTGTTTATTTGGAATAACCTCTTTAAGACAAAATTTTCAGGAGTATAAATATGATTTGAAGAAAATTGCATGGATGGATGTTTCTTCTGCAAATGTTATTGAAAAGGAGCAACTTGTAAAAAAGTTTATACATTTGCTGTATAAAAAAATCAACTGCAGAACTCCAAAACAGGCAAATCAGATTTGGCATCTGCCTGTATTCCATTAAATAAATGAGTAAGCAAAGGAGTTGCATAAAAAGTTTTTTGAGATGTATAAAACAATGGACTATAGATAATACTAGAATGGGAGGACAAACCCTTTTTATTTTACAAGGTAGGCAAGTAATTGTTTGTATGAATGGCTGTGTCTATCTGTTAGTGTAATAACTGCCTGCAGAACACATGAAACAAGCTAGCAGCAATAATTATCAGGAATTAACAATGAACATAAGCATTTCTTTGCACTCGCTAAATAAACAGCAACTGGAACTTAGTATTCACCAATGGTGCAACCAGAGCACAGCATTTACCATGATGAAAGAAAGCAATGGAGAAGCTGAGTCTCTCTATTAATAACAAATAGATAATTTGAAGTTTTAATTCCACTGGTTCTAAAGCTGCATGAAAAGACTGGATCACAGCCAAAATGTAATAATCACAATGTCTGCAAATCAAAGAAATAAGCCATCAAGAAACTCAAGTTTTTCTGTACCATGTAATTATCAAACAGTACCAATCCTTCTTGCTATCTGAACTTCAAAAAAAAAAAAAAAAAAAAAGACCTTTTAACAAGCACCAGCAAATGGACCAGGATCCTAAAACGGTGAACTCTCTCTGTGTCCTACCACTGTCACACAGACTCTGAGAATCAGTTATTATGCTTATTTTTGCCATCACCATAATGAGAAAAGGGTGTCTTCTATGTGAAAAAGGATGAAATACAAGGGCTTTTCCACCTTTCCTCTATTTGCTTTAGCTCCTTCTCTGTATGGAACTAGAGAATATCCTGATTTGGTTTTTTTCTTCACTACAGCTGCTTGCAGTTTGCATACTGCTTGCCTATCTGATTGGAGATGAGCAGGTGTGTGCTGCACTCTATTCCAATTTACATTCTGTATTTTAAAACAGACCATAACTTGCCATGGGCGTTTGGTTCCAGGACAGAATGCCAAAGACAGAACAGGAAGGTTTGCTTCTTAATTGCCTAAGTAAATAAAACTTTCTTGTGAAATATGTTACTATATAAAACATTGACGAAATACCACAAGGTAGTTCTGCATTTTCCAATCCCCACCCTCACAAATATGATAACTACTGGATTTCCCACACTATCTTAATAGCTGGAATAGCTCTTCCTTTTGGTCAGTTAAAAGCATCATGATGACCAGGAAGAGCTCATTTGGGGTGTCCATGTAGGTTCTGTTATTTTGTTTAGGGAGTGTAGGGGAATATAGAGAAGTGTACTTTGATTATGTTGCAACACAGACTGCAACAAGGAAATGAAATGATTAATTGTCTTGATATTTTAGAAAATTTGTTATTGCAGTGTACCCACAACGTACATCACAAATACATGGTGAGTGACACCCTTCAGATGTGCATCACCAGTCTGAGGTATTGCTCCTATTGTCTGGTATTGATTAGAAATCAAGGTCTGATTTGGGTCCTCTCTCAAACCCATACACCTGAGGGACAGTAATGAAGGCTACCCAGACTGCCAAGGCAATGGCAGTCAGTAACTGGTTCTGAAAGTTAATCATTTAGTATGGCTCCAGGGCCTGCAACTAGTATACTTTAGGAGTCATGATACTATTTGGCTTCATCTATTAGCACCTCTTTGGTTCTATCCACCTTGGCCTTTCATATTAAGAAAAAGTCAATGAAATCTAAATTATCTTGATTAATATTACAGCACAGATTTCTTCAGGCTCACCTGTTAACCTACATCAAATCCTTCTACAGGATTTGAAAGGCCACAGCAAATATTTCTCATCCTGATCTATGCCCAGTACCGATGTCTTGGAGCACGGTATCCCACTTCTAGCAGAAATCCACAGATGTTCTGAGGGTAAAATTAGTCCAGCCCAATGAACTCTGCCATCTTCTGTTACCCTAAGACATTGCCTTTGGATGGTACAATGAGATCCTGAAGCAATTTTCCTATACATTTCAAAAGCATTTATCTCTCTCATCACTAATTTGGCAAATTCAAAGTTGGACACAAATCTGAGAACACAACTTATCTCTGTTTATGTTCAATGTTTTTTCTTTTCCCTTTCTAAACCTATTCTTATCTATATAATTACAAAGTTTTCAAACCTGTGCTCTTACTTCTGCCATTTTCTGCAGAAGGGTCCCTGCACTTTATTTCCTCTTTTCACAGATCACCATAACAAGCAAATAATCATTAATTAATCCAACTATTTTGTAGTTATTACATCATAAATAGCAATTAGGATTCATCTCAGCTATGTTAGTAATCTAAAATTTAAGCATCTAGCCTTACCAGTTCCTCGGACAGACAAGTCAATTAAGACAAGAACCTGTAAAATTGGGCTATACTGTGTCTGAGACATGTGAAATGGAGTATTTTGATCTGTGGAATTAAGTCTTCCTATTGCTTGACCGTAAAGGAAAACCTACAGACTGAATTTTAAGGTACATAATATTAAGCAAGATAAACACTACTATTCTCATCTAATTCTTATTTTATTGTTGCTTTGTACCTACACTGAAAAGTTGTTTATTCCTGCACACACAGTAAATGTTACTACTTAGTCTCTTGAACTTCCTTGGCCTGAGTCAAGTTGGAAAACATTGAAGTTTCTGTTGGAAGAAGTACCCCATATTCTCATACAACTTCTTACTAACAATTATTCAAGCACCAATTAATACAGTGTCAAAACACTGCATTACCAGGAAGCAGGAATAAATTATGAAATACATCAGAAGTTCCAACTATAATATCTAAAGTGTTGCAGAAATGGGGATAAGTTTGGCTAAAGCGATTTTCAGTTGACAGAGATCTGTCAAAGGATTTTTCACTAGAAATAAGCTGGTGGTATAAACAAACTTTTGATCTTTTTTAGTCTTTCATGTTTTTTTCATAGTCTATCCAAATAATATAGAACAGCTTGTACAAATCATTCTATCTTTCGCAATTTGAAATAGCACTGTTTTAAGGAAGATTTTCTGACTTAAAAAAAATTAAAATTGTTCCCAAGTAAGACATTTGTGTTTTAAAGAGGCCATTAGGAATTCCTAATACCACTGTTGCTCTGTGCAACTGTTATTTCCATCATAAATATGTCACGTGATTTATTAACCAAGAGAAATGTGTGGTAGTTTTACCAGCTGTAGAGGATACTGTGAAACAATTTCATTGAACCAATTAAGTCATACTTATAATGTCTTTTCCCCCCATTCTAAAGGGCTTTTCATTAAAGATATTTTCACACTTATTTTTTTAAATTAAAAAAAAAAGTATATACACCATTCAAGGCATTTCAGTTTGAGTTTGTATTTTCAAGATGCACTGAACATATTTTAACACTATGTTAACAAGAAGGATCAGTCTGTACACAGCAAGAATATTCTCTTTTCCTCCATACAGTAATTTAAAAGGAAATTTCTTACAAAAGGGGGGTAGTTTTAAGACAACAGATGGTCTTGTCTCAGTACAAGAAATAATAAAAGAGTGGATGATATATCATCTGTCTCTAATAATGCCTGTGTAGGCACTTGACTTTCAGATTACTAAAAAGACCAATCTAGAGACATCAGACATTTGTAGAACAAGCATGGAGTGAAAAGCTCAAGCAGTGAAGACAGTGAATAAAAACATATTCTTGTTGGAAAGAGAAGTGTAAAAATATTTTAGAGACAGCCTTTAAAACATTCATTTTTCAAACATCTCTAACTTAATGCTATTGCACTCTGAATTGAAGCCCTGAAACAGAATGATGGAATCCCGTAGCTATTTCCTCTGTGCCAAACCAGACCAAGGCTCGGGTTCTGTAAAGGCTTTTTTTGCAGCTGTAATTTTACTTATTCAGCCTCAGAGGTAAATCTCATTTTGATCAGCTGGATTGCTCCTGTGAGCCCAGTCACAGTGACATTCCTGCAAAGTCACCACACTTTGCCTGGCAGTGGGAGCTCCTTAGGCTATCCGGAAGAAAGATGACCATGGATTTTATTAGTAATCTTATTGATTTGGAATTGAAATAGAAAACCTAGTCTCACAAAAAAGATTAAACTCTTTCTGCTTAGTTGACATTCTGACCACTTTATTTTAAGCCTGATTTCTCACATGTGGAAGAATTAAACCCTCAAAAGCAAATTTATCCTTGATTATGCTCTGTTAAGCACAGAACTATGCTTATAGGAAAACATGAAGACATACCCTATATCACTTGAATTTTGAATGGGAAAAATGGCAGTGTTCCATCTCCTTTTCTGTATTCCTTTAATATTTGAGAGCATGTTATTCCAACATACACTTGGTGTTTTTCCATAATTCAAAAATTCTCCATGTTATTTTAATACATAAATTTTATTAGAAAAAGCCTCCATTTGCCTGAAGTATGACTGAATGCTGATAAATTACTGTGGGCCTATAGCAATTTCTCCAAGCAGTCTCCCTGTAAGTGTAAATTTAGTCAAACAAATCAAAATGTGAGTTATGTTCAACTGAAAATAATGATATCTATTGAGTGGTCAAAAACTGTTAGTAGCTATTAATAAATAATCCTCAGCTCATATGGTGATGTCAATCAGTGCTATTATTTTACCCATATAGGAGGAGTTTAGTAAGGTAGAACTGCACAGTGATATGCAAGTTAATCATAGTACACAGCACGGCATTGTCAGAGCTCAAGAATGCCTTTGATCCCTACCTCAGTTTCAGAGCATTCAGGTCACCCTTTTGCACAGCATCCAAATGTGGTGCACGAATACTTCAACACAAATCCAGAATGAATGACTGAGCTGCACTAGGGCACAGTGTAATCGTGACATTATCAATTATATTAAAACATTCTCTAAGAAAACCAGCTACCTCACATGTACACATAGCCTTTTTCAATATTTTTCATCAGAACTTTGAGCGGACAGACATACAGTGAGCATCCCCGTCAGTAAAAGGGATTGGGAGCACTTAGGAGGAGACGTTACGCTCTGTTGCAGCCGTGATGTAAAACCAAGAAGTTTAGATAGGCCTTTGACATAATGGACTTGACAAGAAGAAAACCTGGGCAGAGAGGGCATCTGGAGAGCCCCCAACAGCCCTGGCAGCCCCGTGACATTTTCATACCCAGACCTGAGCAGGACCTAAGCTCTGCCTATCAGCACAGCAAGGTCCCCAGCACCTCTGCCAGTGAAATGTCTCTCACTTCCATACTCCACTTGTTTAAACAACACCAGCCTATGGAAAGCTGATGCTGCAAACCAGCAGCTGGTATCTGAAAGCATGGCAGGAAAGAGATAGGCTTGTGGGAAACGGCTCTCTGGGAAATGTGAACAATCTAAGAAAAACTGGCTGGGAAATTTTGGTTGAAAAACCACTGTGCTGTTGCTGAATATATGCTCTTCAAAAAAGCAGTGTGTGTAAGGATGAGGCCAGAAATCAATGTCTTTCAGAAATACACCTGTGTCAATTTCTAGGACAACATACGGTCTGGATACTGGTATTTTCCTGCTGCTGAGCAAATAACAATTAAACATGTGTTAATACTGTATTAATACCTATTAATGAAATACATATTTGCACAAAATGTGAGTATTTCTAGACGAAACAGGGTTATTTAACTTTAGAAATACAAAAACTTAATTCAAGTTATGATGCTACCTGGTGGTACTAGGGATTTTGTGTCTAGGAGATATCAATAAAAAAAGGAAGAAAGGAAAAGAAAGATCACTCTCACAGTAAAAAGGAGAAAAAAAAATCTAAAATAGTTCCATTATTATAATTCAATTGGCAACAACTTTAAGCAGCTGTTTATGTTGATTTGTAAACACAAAGCCCATATTTTAATAGAACTATGCTTGCAAAGTTCTGGGATATTAAATGGTTCTAATTCTATTCTACTTTATGACTAGCTCAAGAAATGACCTCTAGCTAGATCTGGCCTTGTTCTATCATGCAACTAGATTTTTCTTACAGAAAATAAATTAAAAAGGTGTGACCTTGCTGAGGGCTTGCAGAGAAAATGAGGTACATCTTGTCACAAGCAGAAGAGCCTATTTGAAACACGGTTTGTTCAATTTGAAAGGCTGCTGCTTTCCTCAGATCAGAAGTTAAGATAAAGGCAGTTGGATGAAAGAGGAGAAACATTTCCAAGGGATGAAATTAAAGAGCTACACTGGAATCCCATTCAGTGACACAGTGCCTTTTTGTGTGAGGGTTTATCTGGGGCGCATCAGCCACACCTTGTCCCCGCGCAGGAGCAGGCTCTTCACCCAGCACAAAGCCTGTCGCAGGGGGGGGATGAGGACTGCTCACCGATGGGAATCAGAGGACATTCTCCCCCACACAGCAGGGCATGGCAGAAATCAAATAACTTGCCTAAATATTACACATTTTGCATGGGAGAAAAATCTGCTTCTCTCGATCTCAGCAGCTCTCTTCAGAGCCCTGTACTTCCCATCACCAACAAATGTGGCATCAGTGGGCAGTGCTCCCAGATGGCTAACACCCCTGCACTGAAAATTCAAATTTTAAGGAGGTAGCAGAATACCCCACCCAAAAATGGGTGTTCAAACCTGTCCTCTATGACTGGTAGCTCACCCTCAATGAACTTTTAATTTGACCTCCTAAAAACACATAGCGATTTGTTTGACACCACCTCACCAGAATAGCTTATATTTGGTATCCAAATCGAAATAGGTTTATTTCATAATTTCCCTTCTAATATCCTAAATAATTGCCTTGCTCATGATCACAAAAAGTGTCAGGTAGCAGGGCTGTGACCCAGTCATGTCCTTAAGTGCTTCTCTAAGCCTGGCAGGAGCTTGGTCAGGTTAGCCCTCAGCTCACTGCTGTCCAGCAGTGCGGACCAGCAGCGCATGGGTTTATTCCTCTCTGCAGCTGCGAACCTGCAGCACCATGAGCCCATGGCTGGCTCCCTCCTGCCCCTGACCAGCACAGCCCAGAGCCACCAAGGGCTCTGACTCTACAGCACAGCAGCTTGCTCCCAGCACAGCGAGCCCCCTGCAGCCAGCACCCCTCCGCACTGCCGGGGGACACCGAGCAGGGAGCAGAGGGTGTCCCTGACCCACCCCAGAGCCAGGCTGGATGCCACGTCACCTGTCCCATCCCTTTCAGACTCCAAGGCTTCTGGCAAGGGGGGTGGATCGCTCCCACAGCCACAGCAGCATTAACGCAGGCTCCTTCTTGCAGTGCTTGAAATGTGTTTAATCCCAACGTGATTATCAGGTACCCCTGCTTTTAGTGTCGTAAAAGCAGAACCGCAGCCTGCAAAAGATTGCTTTACAATTATCTCACAGCAGCTACTTAAATATCACCCAAGCATATGTTGTGCTAATTCTTATGACCACATACAGTTTCATTTCACTTGTTCAGAACAAACCCTGACTGCGAACAAAGCTTTTGGTGAAGTGACAAGTGGAATTCCAAACGAGTAAGACAAATATTTCCTCCAGAGGCTAAACCTACTGCAAAATATTAATCTCCTCTTCTACACATCTTCACATGTCTTTGGTGAAACACCTGTCTGGAATTGTTAATAACAAATATTTTTCAGGGTATACACTTCAAAGACAGTACTTCAATGTCAAGCAGTGTAAAACTTTTGAAGTAATTTTAGCTAAATACTTCTGTGACAACTGTCTGAATCAATTTGTCTTAGCTGACTATATTCTGGTATTATAAAAACCTAAGACTTGGCTATCAGCCAAAAAGGTAAAAATTTGAGTGAAGTCATAGCTAATAAGTTGGACAAATCAAACACAAAAAATATTATAATGTTGTAGCTAATTTAGGAAATTATCAATGCCCTCTGCTTTCTTAAATTCCAACAAAAATGCTATTTTTCCTTAAAAGGATTGAATGAAAGAAAAAAATTTATGCACTAAAGGCTAATTCTATAAAGCAATGGAACAGCAGCAACCCAATATTAAGGAATTACAAAATGAGAATATTATGTCCTTGCTCAGCATAGCAAAATTTTAGTCCTTAGCAAGGAAAAGGATAAAAATTCCAAGTAAGATGATGCTAAGAAAGGATGGCTATTTTTAATTGCTGAAAAACCTCAAAACACAGGCAAGTAATAAGGCCAAGAAAAGGAAATAAAAAAGAAGTAATTGTGTGCATGCGTTGGAGGGGCAGGGGGAGAAAAGAAAGCAAACTAGGGCCGGAGACTTAGCAAAACTTCTGAGAATTACTCACAATTGTGGTAGCAAAAAAAAATTACCACCCAACAAAGAAGGTCAAGCTGACCTCAAGATTCTAAGTCAGGCTCTTGAAATCCTAAATCATACAAAGCGCCATCACTTCAAGGCATACAAACATAAGAGGATTAAGGTAAGTGTCCCACCTAAAAGCCTGAGAAAACAAAGATTAGTTTTAAGTACTGAAAAGAAACACAAATCATATGGATGCTCTGTGCACAGGAAGGAATAATTGTTAGGATGTCTTAAGAGCACAGTAAAATAAGCACTACCTAACATAAGAAAAAAATCCAGGTTTGCTCGCCACTTTTTTGAGTGCAAATATACTCATGTCAAAATGTAACAAATATTAAAGGCTTAAAGAACCGACTCAAAACTCATTGAAGTCATGGTAAGATTTGTATTGACTTCAGTTAGCCAAGACCCTCTGCTTAGAAAGATTAAGTAGAAGACAAATAAAACTATTCTTCTTAGAGGAGGGCAGTAAAACTGCTTCTCTTAGCTCACTGTACCTACCTGAGCAACTTCAGGAACATACTTATCAACACAGCTACAAAGGCTTTCCCTATAGGTAAACACTCAGAAACAGTTTATGCTAGTTATGCTCTCAGACTCTTGATCATATTTGCATTTATGCTGCATTTATGTTAGCAGGACAAAGTGTCGTGCCTTTTAAAGGATGACATTAGTTTTGGACGTTATTCAACAAGTTTGAACTGTAATAGTCATGTCTTGACTTTATGAGATGTCAAATGCAATTTGAGCATGCATTCCAAATTCTGTATTCATTTTCATGTCAGGGAATATTTAAAAATAGTAGTGATACAATTGTTTATGCTCCTAACTACACGGAAAGAAAAGTAATATCCATGATTTGTGGGCTGACCAGTTTTCCACCAGTGAACACTACTTCAAGAAGTTATTATTTAATTGAAGAATTCAAGTTTGGAAAAATTCCATTCATCTTCTTGTTTCATACTTGCTGGAAATAATCACTGACTTGTGGCATTACTGAGCTCTTATGTTATCCTGTCTCTCTATTCCAATCCAACTCAGTGAGACAGAAGCTTGGACTAACCTACCAAACATGAAATTTTCAGATTGTTCTAGTCACTAAAATTAACACTTGCACCTTTGTCCTATACTAGTCAAAAAGCCTCTGCTGAATCCTCTCAAATATCTATTTATTTAAATGCAAATATGAAATAAGGGATCTGGGAGATCCCCATGCTTTTACAAGCACTTAGTCAACTAAAATACTCCCTGACATTAAACAAGTCACTTGCCAAGTGGTCTCTTTTGAACCCAGCTGAGAAGTGGATAAAGGTTTTAGAGCTGAACCAGCGGCAAAGGGCTTGGCAGATTCCACCACATCTGAACTGTGCCCCCAGTGCTGCCTCCTCTGTGGAAACTAATAAACCACACTGTTTCAGAGGAAAAAAAAATACTCTGACAAGCAATTAAGTCCTGTCAAGTCAATAACCTTTTGTCATGAAGACACTTAATGGGGTAAAAATTTCCTTTTAGTTTATACTTCATTATTCTTACAGATTGTTTGAGGAAAAGTCACCTATCACATTATAAGCAGAATTGGGTTTTTTTAAAGAATTAGGCACAGTCTTGGGTCAATTTTCCACAGGGAAATCAAGACAAGCATGGTTCTACTGGCCAAGATAACCATTCACTGGGAATTATAGCAATCTGTATTTATTAAAAATTAATTTCACCTATATACCCAATACACTCCAGACATTTCACTTCTCTTGTGAGTGTTTTCCTTTAGTCCTATGAGGAAAAGAGTGGATATTCATAACCTTCAGGATGAGAAGTAGGAAGTACATAGCTTAGAGGTACTTCAAGACAATCATCTCTCCCATTTACACTTAGCATCCTAAGCAGGATCCAAAAACTTGTTAACACCAGACCATTTTCAACCACTTTCATAGCAACATTCTCCTGAATTTGTGTAAGAAGTTTTCAAGTTAAGCATTTCTGTTCACCAAACACTAGGCTTCTGCTTAGAAAATACTGAAAATTATTTTAAGATAATTTTGATAATGTTTTCAAATAGATGTAGAATTCCCACAAAAGACTAAGCTAACGTTATCTGCAGAGTACTGTTTTTATAACACTAGTGGCTAAACAAAAATAAATTCTTCATTGAATTTAACCTGTCTTCTGAGCCATTCCTACTTGTCAGATACAGACAAAAGCTGCACTGTTCAAACCCATTTTGGCCAGCTGTTGCACAGAAGAACACAAAGTACATAAGGTAGTAGTACACAAGGTCACAGTGCATGGCAAGCACATATTCAGAGTTTTCACTGCCATTTCCTACGAGCCTTTAGCACAGGCAGAATTTCAGTCTCATTACGAGGTCACCCACTGCTCTCACTTCCTCTGTCAAAGGACTTTCCATAGCAAAAGTGACAGCCATTCAACAGCTACATTGAGGTCTTGTTGTGTTGCAGGGAGCAGTGTAAAAACACAAGGTTGGACAAATAAATGCTTTGTTTCTTATCAGAACTGCTTCAACACCCAAGGGAAGCACAGCAGGAGCAGGACACCCTCCCTTTCCCCGTTGAGAGGAATGCAGTGGCTGAGGACTTGCACATCAAATTCCTGAGATGCTGCCAAAGGAAAAACAGCAGCATCCCATGACCTGTCTCCCACCAAGCATCGCAGTGAAGCTCAGCCATGGCTGGGCCCAGCCAGAGAACTGATGGCAGGGGTGCTGTGGGGGACACAGCTCTTGTCCCATTACCTGGGACACACAGTTCCTGTGGTGACTCCTCACAAGATCTGTAGCCTTGCAGGAAAACCCCTGAAGGAAATGCAGCAGCAGAGCTATTGCCTATGGCAATGCTATGGAAAGAAGTGGTAGTGACAAGATGACATTGAGAGTCTGACACTGTAGATTAGCCCAGAACCATATCAAAATGACTCGCAGTTATCAGATCTAGATGACAATGAGACTCCAGCATCACTGTCATCTATACTGAAAAAATAAATAAATGCTACATGCCACTAGCCACAGGAATGGACAGGCATTATAGATATGCTGCAGCAATGCTGTATGTGAAAGGATGGTTCAAGAGCTTTGATAATTAACGTAAACTCAAACGTACACAATTTTGTCTTTTTTATTAAAGGGAAAAATATATGCCAGAATACTATGATTAATCTAGGGATAATTCATCTAACAATCACAGAGCAAAGTGCTGGTAATTGAACAATACCAATTAGGTATCAATAAATATTGAATTAGTAGCCATCATTCTGATGTGCAGAATGGCAAGGATGGATGCATCAGGCCAGTAAATTGGGTACCGGATGGAAAACCTTCTGCATTCCAAATGCCCTCCTGTGAGTAGCATCCAGCAATTCTATCTCTAGGCATTAGACACAAGACACATTAACAGTCAGCAAACTCAGGCTACGTGCAAGGGCAAGCACACAAGGGCTCTCTGCTGCACGCAGTGTGGTACCCCCAAATCAGTTCTCTGACAGACACAGAGCAACAAGGCAAGTGGCACTGGTGACTGTGAGCAGACAGCAAGGTAGGAGGGACAGCTGCAATTATTAGGAGCAGTCAACAGCAATATCCTACAGGCAAGGAAAGAACACACCCATGTATGAACAGAGGAAAATAAAAAACACTTTTTCTCTCCCCTTTTTTCCAATGAAAATATGTTAAATACTAGGTTTCTTTTTCCATTCAAATAATTTTACCAGAATACTGTTGTAACTGCTGTCCAAAAAAACTTAATTTCTCTCCCTAGAAAATTTTATAAGTATTTAAATTTTTATTTCAAAGGAAAATGAGATGCTTAAGACTGACCACCAAGTCATTTGTCTTTTATTGCCACACTTGTTTTTCTCTTCCTTTTTCTTTTTCATAAAAGTCATACATTGAAACTACAAGCTAATGAAACAATGATGAACATCTACTTCAATAACACCAAGAATTCTCAAATGTGCTTTGTTTGTTTTGTTTTTTCTGCAAAATTAACACATTAGAGACTATTTACCACTGTACAAAATTCCTTTCTTTATTTATGAAAGCTACATCTTTACTATCATGATGTGAAATGAAAAGCCTCCTGTACTTGTTGCATACAATTAAGCTGCAACAAAAGCCAGCCCAAGCCATTTCACATTTCATAGGGCTGCAATTATTCTTTAACTGTTAGAATATGCTGTCCCCCAGGAGCTAATTACAGAGAACCTCTCATCACATACAAGAAACACACAAACAAATCCTTCAAGCACAAAGCAAATGTTCAACATTAAAGAGATGCATTCAGGAAGTCACACCAATCAGTTTGGTTCAGCTAATTACTAATCTGATTTCTGGAGTAGTTGCATTAGATAATTATGATGCCCATTCACAACTTGAAAGCCAGGACTCTGACTGATTATAATAAAGATCTAGGACTCGAAATAAAAGTAAGGGCAAAGTATGAAATATACATCAGAACGGGGCTGATGGGGTACGTTTGTTTATTGCCAGCACTTCCTTCGGCTCTTTGCTTTGGAAGGCCCCATCCAGAGTTTGCTGAACCCAGCAGGAAGACTTCCATTGATATCACTGCCATTTGGATCAGGCCCAGAACAACAAGGCATGGCTTTGCCTTGCAGATTACATTCATGAAGTGCCCAGGAAGGAGCTTTCCTTGCTGGATTTTGGTCGGATGAGAGCCGCGTTCCCAGGCAGCCGGAGGAGCCGGTGGCGGAGCCCATCCTGCGGTCACTGCCCTGGGCCAGGCTCCCACAGCCCATCCTCCAGGGCCCAGACAGAGGCAGCCAACTCTGATAAGAATGAAACTCTTCAAAGAACCCATTGTAAATGTGCTTTAACTCACATTTTGCTTGGTTTCAGCTTCTGCAGGATTTTTTCTTCCTCCAGCGATTGGTTTGCTGGAGTTTGAGCATTTATAAAGGTGCATGACCCAGAATACAAGGAACAATAATTCCTCTAGTTTCTGACCCAGATGAAACTCTTAATTAGTCCACTGTAGTTTATACCTGAGACTGGCAAAAATTTGCTTCATGAAACACAAATAATTATGCTATTTAGGAAAAACATTATTCTAATTAAATGTCTGATTAAGTAAATATACTGAGTTCAGTTATCAGTCCAGCCCTTAGTTTCTGCTCCCTTTTAAAGTCCTCACCAGATACAAGGGAAAAGAAGTCTTTTAAAGCCCATTGACCCATTACAGGTAGCAATTCATTGCAAGTGACAACCCAAGTACAGGAGCAAAAAATTAGGAATTAAAACTTTTCACTAAGTTACAGCATTGCACATCTCGCACCAAGCAGAGTTGTACTACTGAGCTATTGTATGCAGTAAAACAACTATAAAAAATGCAGAACTTGACCTGTCATTTTCATTCTTATCATATGTAATGCCTGAATTTCTGAGGAATGCACGGTGGCATTAAGTAACTGTGAAATTTAAACAAATGCTGAACTTTAGGCAGGTGAACCAGCTTCAGTTCAATGCACTCGGTGGTCTTTTGCCAAGCTGGGGCAAAAGTAGAGATTAAAACCCTATATTTTAAACTAATCAAAGAATAAATGAAGACACTTCAGCTGCAACTTGAGGTTCACATAAAACTCAAGAATAAAGATAATAAAAGAGATAAAGGCTAGAAAAACAAATACCAGAAGCAAATTTTCCCATAGATCCTTGAAACTAATCAGCAACAGTTTCACATTGTGGGGTCACAAAACCTGTATATGTCCTTGAGAGAGTGCCCCTGCTCAGCCCGTTATGCAGGGATCACACCACTTTGTGCACCCACATCTACAAAATCACATGAGTAGTTAAAGATTTTTTGTTGGTTAAACCCCCCCCCCCCCCAAATAAAATATCCATTCAGACTGGCATTCCCCCACCTGAGTATGTCAAATAAAGCAGAACTGCACTATTAATTGTTTGCCCACACTGGACACTTTTTTGAAGCATTAAGGTGAAAGGGATTCTTTGCTGCTGTTAAACTAAATGAATGAGAGTTGCAAATCTGTATTTCAAAGTCAATAGCCTACAATATTTACAGGGCTGCCATATGTGATAGCTTAAAATTCAAAACTGAACGAAAATTGTGTGGGGTGGAAACTAATGTTATGGAATCTGAACCAAGACTACATTTATATTTCACTTTAATGCTCTAGCTGTTTAATCAAAATATGAATAAAAGGTCTAAAAGACCAACACGCAAAAATATCATAGTTCTGGAATTTAGCTTTAGCTTCCTATTGTCAACCAATTACTGTGTAATTTTTTCCCTGTGACTGAATAACTAACTGTTAGCAAATAATGAAAAGGCAATTACAGCAGAGCTTTGTTCGTATTACCTTCTTCATTTTATTCAGGCTATAATTATTGTCAGTGCTGGAGGCTTACTGTACCATGTAAGTGGCACCAGGGAAGAAAATGGAATGGGCTGGTGCATGGAAAATTGCAAATGTCACAGCTACCTTCATCATCACCGTTGGACTTCAGAGATTAAAAAAAATAAGCAGTAAAAAGCTCTCCACGTACGTTTTGCAAATTCTGTACCTCAATCTGTTGCAAAGATGATGAACTGGTAGAAGGGAAAAAAATTCAAGTACCATTTTTTTTCTTTTTTGTTCTTAACCTCTCTGTCCACCTCCCCCCAACATTTTTATTACTATTTAATTCCCAGAGGACAGCTCCTTTTTGCCACAGTGTGCCTGGAAAAAAACTCATGGAAATATTCTTATAGCAGCAGTTCTCATTAAGGATGTCCATGCTGTTCTATAACACAGTGGCATATAAATGATGTATTTTATGGGGTTTGATCTTTACTTCTTTGCCACATACAGACATATCCCTAGGAAAAAAAAAAAGAGGAACACTATGACCTGTGTGTGCAGATTTAGTGTGCCATACTTAGGGCCTGACATTGGCTATTTATTTTGACCACTGTTTCTCTGGGCTTCTAGTATGCATGAGAAATGATAGATACAAATCACAAGTGTGATATTTTGTTTTAACTTTTTTTTAGAAATAAATTACATTCTTGTGCATCATTCACATTGTTTTTTATTTACATTGTTGTTTACAAGAGAAACTCAATAAAACTACATCTGATGCATTTTATTCATGTGCAGTGTTGCAATTACTTTTAAAATAATGTAAATCATTATATAGCCAGTTAATGTTTCAGTATAAAGTAAGGCTGATATACATTAAAAGACATCATAGCTTGATGCTGACTTGTGTTTAAACCTGCTTCCAAACTGACTGGCAAATTTTGGTATAAATTGCTTATTTTAATGCATGATAATTCTTCTGATCTAGGTTAGTAAAAGAAGAAATGCATCTTTACATTTTCATAAAATTGAGCTGCTTTGTACTTTCATGGATCTTCCTGTCAGATACATGTATATTCATCATCTTTCTTTAGTATTTTAGTGCTGGTTGTTTATCTTCTACTGCTGTTGCTGTAGTAGACACTTCCACAAACACTGCATTCATAACCCAACATTTGTAATTGTTCCTTCTCCTGATACAGTATTTGGCCATTCAGTATCCCCCAGCGTCTGAGCACTCTCATGATTAGAAGAGGGAGGTTTTGGAGACTGCTTCACCCAAAGAAAACAAAGTGAGTTCTAGAAGGAGACTGTAAGTCTTCCATAAAAATACATGGATGGAAAACAGAAGTGTAATGGGAAATGGCACCAAGTGAATCCACAAAAACAGAAAAATAGAAGGTGCCTCTCCCAGGCTCCTTTGCAGCCCCATTTTCATGCTGCCCATTCCTTCCAGGAGGTCCTGCTCACAGTAATCAATACCTTTCTCCAGGTGGTGGGAAGGAGCCTTTGGGTGCCCCCTCCCCTGCCCAGATCCTGGGCCAGGGCAGGGCTCTGGAGGTGATTTCCCCCTCTGTATTTCTGTGAGCACCATCCTGCTCCTTCAGCTGGGACAGCTCTGGGGCTGCTGCCAGGGAACGGCCGTGGGACTTTTGGCACCCCTTGCATTTATGGACAAGACCAGCAATTAAGCCCAGAATATAAATCACTGCCTTTCTGCTCCCAATGACTCAGAAACTACACTAAGATAATATGCTTGTCACTTTTATAGCTAATGTCTGCATTTTTAAATGATTTATTTAATTCGTTAAGCCTTTCTTAACTTTGATATCAGAAATTGCCACATCCTTGTGAAAATGATCAAAATGCATCATATTAGGAAAAAATATTAACCACTTATTTTTTGGAGGGCAGAACGAGGAATCACAGAAAATTATTTGGAACTAACTACTTAAGAAAAAGTAATTCTAATTAATGTAATTTGGTAGAGACATCCAGCACTACTTTTTTTTCCCCTAGGTTTAGTCAGCAAAGACTACAGAAACTGCTTTAGTGCAAACTCCCTCTTCCAGATAGGAGAATTAACTATAGAATACCCTTGAGCCAGAACAGCTCACAGAGCAGAGGAAGGGATCAGAATCACACTAGATGCCTTAAAATGTCTGAACTTTATTCAGTGTTAATTAGATGGAAAAGAATTGAAAGTAAACACAGTTGGTCATCCTAGGCAAGGGTCATATTGGTACATGACACCCAGCCTAGAGTTCATCACCAAGAGAAAAATATCTCACAACATTGCTCTCTCTGAAGGGTCTTATAGGAGTTTCAGGGTTCTGTGCTTTGCTTTAAACACCTTCTGCCAAAATCTAAAGACTTCCAGCTTCCTACTGAATTCTCACCCAGCAGTTTCATGCGAATGCCTTTACACAGCCACTCAGATTTGGCATTGTCACATGAGTGTGAGGTTAGTATTACTACTGTGAGGTGACTTCTTTCAGAAAAAAGTTAACATCAGGGTATACCTTGCCCAACCTCATTACTTTAACTTTAATTAGTTAAACTATTAATTAATTAGTTAATTAAACTATTAGCTAAATTTCTAAGTGTGTCTATCCTGTTGACTGCAAACAGACATCATCTCACACCAGCCACTCATCCAGCCAGCCGGTCCCAGAGCCTTAAAACTGAAATTGGAATCTTTTAACCCCACCAGTGTTCTGCTTAATCTGAAGGAACACCCTTGGCCCTGCTACAGTGAAAGGCTGATATGCCACAAACCTTTCCCATAGAGTGTTTTTTAAAGCATGGATCAACATTATTCATGGAACATGCTCCCACTTGTCACAATGGCCTTATATTTAAAAGCACTGAGAGCTTTCAGGATCTGATTGTGGTGAGCAGCACTTACCAAGAATTATATCCCACACACAAAACATTGCTGTACAGTGAATTTATTACATCTGAAATGTCCCTGGTGTGGAGGCCCAAATTTCCAGCATGCCCCCTGTGATGCACTGACAACAGCAGAACTGCCTGTACTCTCACAGGCAACCTGAGCCCAAGGGGGAGTGAACTCTGGTCATTCTGGAACTGCAGAACCTGTGTGGTACCCATAAGAAAATCTCTGCCTTTTGCTCTCCAGCTACACAACTGCAACTGCAGTCATGTATCTGGGTAGGCAATTGATGCCTGTAAAATGCAGATGTCTTAATAGAATAATAATAATTTAACCATCCTACAGAAATTATATTCAATTCTTAGTTTAATTCATGATCCATGGGCAAATCAACAGCTTAAATAGTTTGTTTTTGTTTTTCTAAGTAACAGTATATCTGGGAAACGGGAGTAAAATCAATTGCATACAGACAGCACAGTAAGGGCATTTCCCTTTTTATACATTTTCCCTGGCAATGCTTCGGGACCTTTGTGGTCTGTGGTCATTTTTCAGCTCTCTGTGTCAACAAAAACAGACTTTTCAGCTCCAAAAGAAATGCATCACACATTAAATCCTTACCAAATTTAAGCCTACTTTGTCATTTTTTAGATCCTGAATAATATCATAAACTTTTGGGATTACAGAAATAATAATGACCAGAGCCCAGGCAATTTAAGCCTGCTGTGCTAATCGCAGAGTAGAAAGTCTTTTATAATAACATCTACATGCTAGAAAAATAAAGATTTCAAACCACCCAAAACCCTGCTCTTTCCATTCCCTGCAACAATGCAGAGGTCATCGCTGAGACAATGACGCACATCCTCCAGGCCATTCAGTTCGTGTCCCAACACGGGTGAAAAATAATCTGATCACTTTTTTTCATTAAAAAAACCAAAACCACCCTTTCTTAAAACCAAAAATTTAAAAAAAAAATCCCCTGATTTATTGAAAAATGTAGTATGATGTCAGTGTGAATTAATGTTTCCCATAGGCATACTAATAAGCTCCATGACATAATAACTTGTTATACTACACCACTGGGACCTTAAAATTATTCCAAAGATAACATAACACAACACTTGAAGCAGCAGGAAACTTCCAGCATGCTTTTAGATGTTTTACAGTGTTACTAATCTTTGAATTGCTTGGAAAAACTGAAAGGAAACAGAATATTTAAAATTGGAAGCACTGCAGCTAGAAAATGACTCCATTCCAAATTCCAAATGTGCACAGGAGATTAATGTCAATGTAAAAAAAAAAAAAGCCAGCAGAAGTGGGGAAGTTATTAAATGCACTTTCTAGGTTGGACATGTGCCTTTTGGTAGTCCAGTGAAAATCTGTTTTTATTTGGCTGAGTTATGAGGGTTTAAAAGAACAGACTTGCACACACACCAATTTCAAATTAATGAGAGGTACGTTTCATTTATTTATTTATTTGCAAATGAAATTTGAGCTAATGATTGCCCAGCAACAACATCAGGACATGCTTGAGAAAAGAAGCAAAGACTGCTTTTTCTGTAGCACATAAGGATACCATCTAATGTCAAAATCCCCATGAAGTCAAACTAGAAATTGGTGCAGTGTAAGCTAATAACTCTGCATGGTGAAGCAATGTGCTCTCCAGGGCTAAACGCTCCAAGCAGACAAAAAAAAAATTATAATTAAGTGGTGTGGTTCAGTTCACTAAACTGTCAGAATTTGTATTTTAATCTCCACATTCAAACCATTTATTCAAACAAGTCACTTGAGATGTGAGGGAGGAAGCATAGATCTCTCAAAGGCCACCGAGCGAGTGCTTGGCCAAAGCTCTCGGTGTCCACCTGAGAAGGCCAAAAAGATCTTCTAGCTGTGAGACAGAGAGCCCCTAAAGGGCACAGGGAGCAGTGCCAAGCAAGGGCTGGCACATGCCAGGCAGGCAGTGGCCACTGCTGCAGCTGCCCAGGGAAGCTGCTTGCCCACTCCAGCCAGCACAGGCTCCCCTTGGTGAGCTCACACAGAGGGGGCTGATGGAGAGACACTCTGCCCTTCTCCCACTTATCAAAATTTCTCTATGTGTCACATCACATTTACTGCATCATCTTTTTGAACCAGCATCCTTTATGTCCAGTTTTGTTTCACCACCATTTCCACTTGGCCTTCCCAAGACATGTACCACAATTCTCTGCTTGTTCATTTCTTAAATGATAATATAACCCTGACCATTGCTCCCAGCTAAACTGTACACTGTTCGACCAAAGCTAAAAATGAATATTCCATGCAAAAACTGTTAACCTTTGATCCAGACACATCTCTGGAATAAGAGATCCTGTTGTGCTGCAACCCTTTGATCACTCACACAAAAATTGGAACCATTTGCAAAAGTAAAGCTTGTGATTTGCACATAAACCAGACCAACAGGATGGTTCACAGAAGGCTGGATTACCCACACATTACACTGGGAATGCTTGTCCAGTCCTAATACTGTGGCCATGCACTAAAACCATTCCCATTGTGGGTCTAACATGGGTTAAACCCAAGCTTCTACTCAGCAGCCCTGCAGAAGGAAGCAGGATGGTGTGTCTAAAACAATTAATCACCCCAAAGTCAATGAGCAAGTGATCTCACGTTAGCAGGTACAGCGGGACAGAGCAGCCAGAGCAGCTCTGAAAGCTTCATCAGCCATGAAAGATTCAGCTTCCTATTCATTCACTCATCTGCTTCAACATCATGGGAATCTACAACAACCGTGTGAAACCATTTTCCACAGTGAACCTAGAACACCTGGGGAGCTCTTTGTAGTCTCTGCCAAGCAGCTATCTTTAAAAGGAAGGATAAACTGCAATCTGAAAATGTCAGATACAGACCACTAGTGGTACAATGGCAAGGCACAGTCAAGCAGAGAGAAGGGGTGCAGTAGGATGGGTGCTTTGGGCTAGATAAAGAATAAGATGGAAATAAATGTAGAGAATTAGATGGAAAAGGAAGTATTTTAAGAGTATGCAAAGGCTACCAAAGGATTGAACAAACACAGCAGCAGAGATGAGCAGAAAGTGATACATGAGTAATTTTGAAATTTGCTATTCCCACGATCTGCTGAGAAAAGGCAAAAAAAAAAAAAAAATAAAGAGGAACTAAGTTATGAGCTGGAAAAGTTCTCCCCCCGCCAAGTAAAAGAATATTAATATGATATACCACTGAAAAAGGTATGGGAGCTGTGTACTTGTCCCTAACTGAAGATTTTATGTTAATTTGAATGAGTCATGATCCAAGGAAAAATAAAAACCTATACCAAATATATTTTAATTTCCTTTATCTCTTACAATGGACCTGTGGTGAAGCAGTGAAAAAGAAAACTTATTTGAGGAATTCAGTGTGGTCATTTCACAAAAACAACACATTTCCTTCACTGAAAAGCAAAACATAGTCTGTTTGAGAGTTTCAGACTGAAGAGACAACTCCCCTTAAATTTTGTTTAATTTCTAATATTTGGCATGGCAAACAAGTTAAAACATACAGGAAAGACTCACTTTAATACCAACTTATTGTCCATATGAAACATCCCTATGTAAGACTCCCCTTTTGGTGGAGACCCTGCACAGAAAAGCTCCACAGCAATTTCTGGGTTTTTTCTCATAAAATAGTAGCCCATAGAAAAAATTCAAGTTTCTGAGTTCCTTTTGGCTAAACATTTTGTATCATCTGTCTGTAGAGATACTCAGATATGTTGCCTGTGCTGCTCACAGATGTTTTTACTCACTAATATTAAAATGAAAACTATTAACAATAAAATATTTTTCCTTTTTTATTATAGTATATATTACAGGATATATTATTATAGAATATATTATTACTTCTTAACAATAGTCTAATTTTTAAAAAATGTGAAAGTGTTCAAAGCAGATTTAATGCCATTTAACATCCCAGAGCACACTTCTACATCTGCTTGGTGCATTCATCACTCACTAAAAATCTAGGCACAAACAGAACCTATCAATAGGCACAGTGCAAAAACTCCGTCAGGGAAATGGGCAAAATTAAAATGGTGGAGATGGAAAATGCTGTCATTTGGTTCATTTGAGCCCAGATAACAAATATTTATTTGATTGAGAAACACAGTCCATGAAAACTCACAATTGCATTGACTTTTAGCCAGATTGAGAGGGTATGGTCTGTTTGTGAGTCAGCAGAAGTGTTGCTGAAAACTCTTCTAAGCTTGATCTAATTGGGCTTTTGAGATTGACTCCAACAGACCATACAGAGATACCACCAGCAGCACACTTCTATCTGTATGCATTCCCAGAATTGCACTCTTCTATTCTCATCAGAGCTTATCTCTTGCATGGCAAAATGACATGACTTGGTTATTAGGGGGACCAAATAAAATGCAATTAAAATTAAAATTTAAGTGTAAATTAATTACATGCCTGGCTATTGTCAACTGCATTAAAAGTGTGCTGATGCCATCTAATTGTGAAAAAAATTGAAGTTATGGTCTATGTTAAACATCAAGGCTCTGTATTGCAGGTGGCTGATCTAAAGCACTGTTTCTGTGGGCCTGTTCCTCTTGTGTTAGACACCAGAATCAACACAGTTTTATACAGAAGATGATAGGTAATCTCACAGGCTGCTTTAATTTCTCATCATTGATTTTCTGTAGGATACACAGGAAGCATCTTCAGGATTTAGATGATTCCCATTTGCAAATATTTCTAGATAACATAGTCATATGCAATTATAGAACTAACCTCTCAGAAACAAACCCATCTTGCAGATCAGTGAAAAGACATTCATTTTCATGATATAAAGTCATGGGTAAGAGAATAAAACATCCTAGAGTGTCCCTTGGTAGCTGTTGTCACATTTTTAGAGACTGATGCTATGAGGGTCTCATTCAAAAGTCATTGAGGCTGGGGCAGTTATTCCTATGCATGTCAGCAGATTTCAGAATGAAATAGGAACTTACCATGCAAAACTTCTGAGGGATGCTTACAGATGTTGCAATGGTGATCTTAAAAAGGAAGTTCTTGTCTGAAGCAAATTTCTGTAGCCAGCAGATTGGGACTGGGACCAGAGGAACCAATTTTTTAGAACTACTAATACTCATAAACCAATTGTTTTTTCCCTCTGGATGGTCTTATCATTATTGGTACAAGTGTACACTCCTCTCTCAATCTTCCATTTCAAATTTTCTTTGCATTTCTATTTTCTTCTTGTTTCAGGCAAGTTACCATGCAGCTCTTTTGTGTATGTCACAAGGAAAGTAACAGATGCCCTTGAAGCATTTTCCATGTATATCACAAAGAAAGAAAGAGATAAAAGAGAGATGAAGGAGAAAAGAAGGAGAGAGAAGGGAATGAAGGAGGGCACAAGCACCTCCCTAGGAAAGCAATAGCTAGAAAAAGGAATTTGGCCCGCGCATTTTTAAGGATTTCGTATGTTTCAGTAGTAGCAGCACCAAAATTGACATCCTTCCATACCAAGCTGCTGAAAGCCAGGCAGGAATGTTATACACTGCTGTAGGGTAAGACAGACCCCAGCCCCATGGCAGTGGATTAGCTTAAAGCCATTGCTGAGGCTGGACTCAGGCATTTCAACTTATTCTGGGCTCAGAACAACCTTTCTGCACAGGAAGCTTGGATGATGATGAGGAAAGGCAAATGCAGCAACCCAGAGTCCTTCATGCCTTACAAGCAACCCCCTGTCTCTAAGTGCTTGAGATGGTTGTGTCAATGAGCATAAGCAGTTAATGGGGCTGATAAATCTTTAAGACAGAAACTGTCACAAATTATGTTTCTACACATTCTGTTAAAACAAATCCAGCCTTAATCTGAATCTATTCTACCTCAAGACCCAAGCAAGTCCCTGGGAAACCACGTCAAACAGAAAGAGAAACAATTTGAGAAATACTGGCAGCTGCAAAGAAATTTTAACCTTGGATATATTTTTCTAGAAGAAAATGTAAGGCTTAAGAGCCTTAGAGATCATAGATTTCTCCACACTTTAACACACTTCCACTGCAGCAAAAGGAAGTGACTAGAGAAGATCAAGCAGAGGGTACATACCCTAAATACCTGTCAGACAGCCATCCCTGTCATGATGACCTGAGATTTCAAGACTGAGCATGAAAAACAAAGTAAATTGCATATTTTCTTAATTTCATTAAGCATCCCTAATTCTGAAGGGGAAAAAAAATGGCAATACAGTGAATTCTCTGCAAATTACCCACATAAAGGCTACTTAAATGGAACATATACTTAGATCACAGGTTGTTTTTTTTTTACTTTTGATGTGGTTTCATTTAACAATAAGTTATAAAACCTTTTTTTATAAATTGCCATAAGTGTAAAGAAATCCTGTTAACTGGGATTGTTTGCCAAACTATTGGGCCAAGTCAAAAACCCTATCCAGTTACTTACTTAGGCCTTATTTCAATTAAGAGAATATGCTAAAAAATGTGATCAAGCTGATCATTAATGAGAAGAAATAGGAAGAGTATGAAAATCTGGAAAAGGAACCTACAAACCCACACCCTTCAGGATTTCATGACTAGGAAAAATAATGAGCACATATATTTAACTAAGATGTCAAAAATTTGAAAATTAAAGTCTTGATTACATCACAGAAGTGAGATGAGAGATTTACCAAGGTTTAAATTGGCATTTGACAGAAATTGCCCATATTGCAAATACTTGAAGTCTAAATGCCATGTTAATCCCTGTATCAGTGCTTCATCTTGGAATAATTGGAGGTGTGAACTTTAAAGACCAGGCTTTCCTATGCTTACTTTAAGAAATATCATCTTCTTTGATAAATCCAAAATCTGGCCCAGCTTTCTGTATCATCCTTGGAGATAAATTTTACCCCATATCCCTCACTAACGAAGTCACCACACTGACAAACCAAAAACTGCTCAGCAGAGCTGGCTGGGTAAAACCTTTCACTTATTCAACTCTTGAAACATCCAAAGCTTGTTTTAGGAGAGGCTTGCACAGATTCTATACTCCTTGGTAGGATATAATTTTTCTAGCAAGTAGCAGAAGTAAGAGATTAACTTGATCATGTCCCCACCCTCATAGATAATTTTTTTAAAATTACAGGAGTATCTGTAGACTAAAGAACTCTGTAAGCAGAACCAGCACCAAGCCTTAGTCATCACATATAAGAAAATTTTTCTGAAGGTCATTTTGAGCAAGTGTCTGACCTCACAATAGTGAAAAAACAGAGCTTGAACCACAGCTAATGTCCACCCATCTTCCAGCCACAGGGCCTGTAAGGAGATCTGAGCCCCAGTTTCACACCTCAGGCTCTGTGGGTGTACAGTCAGGGCAGAGAGGGCACTGCCTGGGTCACCAGGGGTGCTCACAGTAACCAGCACCAGTTGTGCAGAACAGTGCACTGGCAGTCCACTTTTCACAAGCATTTGAGCTAAAAGTCACGCATGTGAAAATAATTATATAAACCCTGGTTATTAATGCCACATTATTCAGGAATAGCTTGGATGTGTGGGCCAAGTCAGCTGAAATAAATCCTCATAGCTTTGCTATGGGTAATGCAAGGACATTAGCTGAGGGTCTGTCATATCTGACTCCTTGATGTAACAGCCTTAGCTCCATGACTGTTTTGATGTTTGTCTTCTGAGGGTATTAACCCTAAAATCATCTGTTCTGACCATGTGCTGGAGAATATTTGATAGTGAACCAAAGGTGACAAAGAAGGCAAGGAGTTGAGGTGATATCACTGGAAGAGGCCAACACTTACATGAACAGCAGGAAACTGTTCTGAGAGCAGCTCCCTCAGCAGCCTCCACCAACATCCTGATGGTTGCACTCAGTCTTGCCAGCAGATGATGTCACAGGCTCTTTCACACACAGGAATAAAAGCTACATTTCTCTTTTCAAAAGTGTCACCAGCAACACACAATGTAAAATTTTAGTACCCTCCGTAATTTTATGCATGGATAGAAACTTCTCAAATCACCAGTGTGCTTTAGGAGCTGACCTACAGTCTGTGTGCAGGATCACATCACAGAGTTGTGTCAGCCAGACCCCTTTGGAATGAAATTAAACCTGAAGATTCCTCCCAGCACCACCCCTGGTGCCCTCCAGCCCATGGGCACTCAGTCCACAGGATAAGCAAGAACTCTCAGAAATGTACAGCATGGACTTGGTGTCCACAGCTTCTACTGCTTTGCTCTATAAATCCACAACCTGACTCACACTACCTGCAAACATATGCACAACCCCAGAAAAAGCAATGCCAAGTTATAGTTCAACTCAATCTGAGACACCTTTTGCAAACAAATACATGAAAAGAACAAAGTGTGTAAACTGGCTTTTGTAGATGTAAGAATCGTGCCTTTCCTACAAATAAATTGATGTTAGCATTTGAAGCCATTTGTGTACAATTAAAAATGTCTAATTCACCCAAGACAAGATTGCCTCAGTGAAAGCCTGTCACCTTCTATATGGGAAAGACATGCATTATGTATTTTTTGCACTGACTTATCTTTGTTATGCATGAGGCATGTTTTGGCAATATATATATATAACCTGGAAACATGCATTCAGTTTTTGTGATTCAGAGTTGCTGCAATTAGCAGAAGTTAATTTTGACAGCAATTTCCCAAAAAAGCAACAAGGAGAATTTGAGAATAAGCATCCTTGATGCAACAAAAACAAAGGTGTTTCTTATGCTTGTCTGTTAAGAGAAAAATCTATCACAACTCCTTGCTAAAATGTGTAGGTGAAGAATTTGCATTTTTAGAATTCAACTTTGAAGGAGCAAGTAGCTTGTTAAAAATTACAGTAATTAAACATGAATTCATAAATACCTTCTCGTTCTAACTTGGTACTGAAGGAGATAGAAAGAATTCACTGGATATATAGGCACTTTAATGTTATTATCCACAACAATGAATAAAATGTGAAAGGGGATCTGCATGGAAATGGACATCATGTATATGTGATACAGCACTAGTCTGAGAATCTGGATTCATGGTGCATTTTTAGCCAGGCCTTCCATTTAATGGAGCAGGCACTGATCCAGTGCACCAAGTTGCAGGTTTTTATTCTAGTTAGATGGCTATGAAGGCCCAAAAGTGACATGAGATAAGATAATAAAGTCTTTTTCCTTAAGGCACATAAAGGTCACAAAATAACATTTAATTACCCACTCTTGTAACATTTATGAAGAAGCAAATCAGAATTACTCCAGAGTGAATATCTAGGAATCAACAATGAATCAAAACATAAATGGCAATTATTTTGTGTATCTGAACAAAAAACAAAATAACTTTCTGCCAGAGGAAATCAATTCCCCTTCCACATACTCCAACTGGCCTTGGTATTTTGCAAAAATACTGCTACAACCAGTTTGCTGAATTTTAACATGATTTAAAAAACACCCAAACCAACAAAAGAAAAACAAGCACAGCAAACAAAACAAAAAACCCCAAACAAACAAAAAAACAACAAAACCTGTTCAGTTTTCACTAACTAAGCAACTTTTCCCTACTTTTTTCTGATTTTCATGTAAGGTTTAAGTTAAATTGGGGCTGAGCAGTCATTTCAATTTTATGCTTTGTGAAGTGAGAAGAAGAAGAGAGTCTGAGAACCATGCCAGTGGTGCCCACTTCTCTATCCACCCCAAAAAAGTGTTCAGCAATACTATTTGAGGCAGCTCTCTATGTTGGAAATCAATCTATACAGCTGCTGCATGCAATAAAAGCCTTTTTGAGCTGTGTGGGCTGAGGAACACGTCCCTGTCACTACCAATGCTATAACTGAGGAACAAAGTAGATCCCAACAGGCAACAGCCTTGACCTCCAAGCCCCTGATGGGAATGGATCCATGCTCAGCCCCCAGCAGGTCGCAGCCCCATCAGGGCTCTCCTGGTGCTGCGATGGAGACTGAGCTGTGCCACCTCACCACTAATGCTGATGGAGATGGCACAGCCTCAACCCCACCTCTATCTGTGCAGCCTGGGATGTATGAGAAACTCTTATGACTACTGTGCTGGTTTTCAGTCTTTTAGAGCTTCTCTTCTCTTCCTTCAACCTCCACCTGCAAGTTCCCGAGTCCTCTGTGTCCTTGTGGACTCGCCATGTTAATAATCCTAAAAGACATGAGTAACATTTGGTACCAGTATGCTTCATTTCTAACCACATTATGCTTCAAAGGCTTGCCAAGCGATACAAAGTCCAACAATTTAGGGTCAATAGCTACTCACAGTGGTTTGCAGTTCTACGGCTAGAAGAAATACTAAGAATTGAGAAGATACCTGCAATGTGAGCTTCAGGCAGAAGGAAATGGCTGTGATGAAACTCAGTTTCAAGTGAGGATAACAGCTCTCATACAGCTGACATCAAATCCCTGAGGTTACCCAGAAGAAAACTGAACCAAAAAGCCTTATGTAACTCCAGAAATCTGTATGTTGGCAGCCACTACCTTAATTCTTCTTAAATTATCACAGAACCGTATATGTTTATTTAGTGGTGAGCATTTAAAACAACAGATACTAGAAATGTCTGTTCCCCACATTACATAAGTATCTTAGAAAGCACCTGAGGAAGAAGGGATTTACTGAACCAGTATAGCCAAAGCAATAAAACATTTGGGAAAAATATCAACATGGGAGCTTCTTTTGGAACAACGAGAGAGGTTTGTAATTCTCTTTTCTCAAACCATTTCCCTGTTGCCATTTCCCTACTAATTCTGATCACAGTTTCTAACACACAGCCCTCATCAAAATGAAGAGCTGAGCATTCTTATCTACAGGCAGACCAGACTGTCTGGAAAATAGCCATAAGACAGGAGTGATCACTGAGTGATGACAGCTTAATTCACAGCTAAGGTGCTATTAAAACAGCTTCCAGTGTTTCCAAACATGTTCCAAAAATCAACTGTCATAACCCCCACCATGATTCCTGGTCATGACAGTAAGAAAATGACCACATAATCCCTGTACTCTTCCTTTAAACACAGAGGATTAGCAGATCACGTATTTCTGTAAATCTTCATTGTACCAGACAGTTAGAAGTCATGATAAGAAAGAACCACACTCATAGTCATGACTAATAAAGCAGAGCTTGTCACTTCTTTTGGGGTCACCAGAGCTGGATTAAGCCTATCTAGCTTCCTTTACAAAAATATGTAGGATAGATTTTAAAATGTAAATGACCACTTCAGATTGTGTAAAATTACCTGAAGAGGTACTAAAAATGCATTTATTATCCCAATAATACTGCTATTCAAGTGTTGCTGCAATTGAAGCAAGAGCTACTTCTTATAACAACACAGGGAGAAGTCTGAATTACAGGACCAAGCAGTAAAAACAGCTGACTTAAATGGACTATACATCTCCTGAAAGAAAATACACTTGGCTTTTGCATAATTTGTTGTTTTATCATATGGCTCTGCTTGATGTGTATAAAGTTCAAGCACAGATGAATAAAACAGAAATCTCATGATGCCTGATGTCCAGAACAATGAGCATCTCTGTCTGTAAAGTTCTGGGGTACCAAGCCAAAGTGCCCCTGTGGGCAGAGCTTCAGTTCACAGCTCCTACAAGTGCTTTGAGAACAAGCTACACCCAGGGAACTTGTACCCATAAACCAGGAACATTTCTATGAATTAAGAAAATATACTCAGATGTCGCTACAAGCCTCCGGAAGGCAGAACCCCAAGCAAATGAATCCCAAGTCCCCAGGGGCTTGGGTTGATTCTTGGCAAGGCAGACTCCAACAGAGGCCATGTCATCAGAACCATCTGCACAAACCCCAGTGAGTGGCATCTGCTGCTGGAAGCTGACAGGGCTCAGAGCAGCACTGTTTCTTCCCTTCTCCCTTGCTATGCAAGCCCAGCCAAGGAAAGGATTGCTCCACAGACCTGTGGGTCCAGCTGAGGAGCTCTCCTCAGAACTGATGAATGAGGAGCTGAGCACCACTGCTAGCCCCCTGGAGCACCAAGAGCTGTGGTTTAATCTTCTAACCTGCTCCAGGCAAGGTCACTTTTTTAATCCTGACAACAAGACATCACACAACTGATTGGAAAAACCTTTCCAGAACTGCGTCAATTCAAAAAGAATTTTCCAACACTTAGGCATAGTTAAAAGAATAGTAACTATAACTGATTTGGAGAGATTAAAAGGATAAATCACCAAGGATGTTGGGGAAGATGAAGCCAGTAAAATGAATAAATGTTCTGGGTGTGGAAGGAGACAGGCTGGTTTTATCAGCCAACAGCATGGAGTCTCAGACCTAAGGCTATTAAGATTAACGTTGCTCTGTCCTTTAAAAACCCTCTAATGTATTCAGTGAAATGAAAGAGCAAGAATGTGCCTGAAGTGAGGGAATGTCATGACAGCCCTGGTCTGAGAGGCCTGGAAATGCTGGAACCAAATCTTTCAATTTGGCAGCATGAAAGTCAGGAGGCAGAGTGACTGTAAATGGTCTGGAGAAACACTCTTGACACTGTCCCGCTTTTTAAAATTACTCTAGTCTGAGTAGTTGGTTGTTCAGGTACAGAATTATTAATTTTTGTCTCCCGAGAGTAGTTTTTCCATTATCACCAAAATCAGCAGAAAATCTTGTAGACAGGAGCGTTGAAAGGGCTACATAAGGCAATGTAGTTGTCTAAATGTTTTTTAAATTATTATTTCTTTTAGGAGGTGTAAGTATAAAATATTGAACTCGAAATTTGTGTTTCAATTCTATTGGCAAAAGGAAATCACTTGCTTTCTGTCTTGAACACAGGGCAAAAATTCCAGGACATAACCCTTTATGAAAATAGATACCTTTGTAGGACATAGAAAGCCAAGACTGCCCCTTCCCTTTGGTCCTGGGAAAGAGATCCTTTAAAATATGCTCATTTTGAGCCTCCATATATCTGGAAATTCACTAATCACTTCCATGTGTGAGTAGCTCAGCATGAAAAAACACTATTACTCCCTTCCATAGCTTTAGCAAGACAGGTATCAGCATGGCATATTCATATATCCCTCTGTGATTTATATGTAAATATGCAAACATCTTCTTGAAGGTCTCCTATTTTCGAAAGAATCCTTTTGGCAATTTGCTATTAAAGCTGCATCCGTACATATAATATTAGGCTGCCCTTTGGTCTTCACAGAAAAAAGAGGCTGTCATAAAGCTATCTTCCTTTTTCCAGAGGCTTACACAAAGCACCAACGCTTTCAGGGGTAACAATATTCCTTTTAAAGTGACTTCTACAGATAGTAGCTACTTTTTCCACAAGTAGCTTATACAGTGCTTAAAATGGGCTCTTTATGAAGAAAGATGGAGTGTAATAAAAATACCATTCCTAATCTGAGAATCTAAGAGACGCTGGATGAGCCAGTTACATGTTTTGGGGTTTTGCTGCCAGGAAAAAGCACTCCCTCTCATCTCCTGGACCACTTAGGATGATTTGGAAGACTAGTCATTATTTCCTTTTGTTTTTTTCTCCTATTAGATCTAGTAGAGCTCCATCTTGGCATGTACAATTCCCCCCGGGTAAGCAGAGAAAGAAGCAATTAAGTACAAAATGCTAACAAGATGTCTGAGTGAGTCAACTGTGTTTCTAAAGTATCTGTGGGTTTTTGTTCACCTAAAAATCATTTCTAGGTCAGAGAAAAATAAAAGTTAGGGTAAACCTAGAAAAAAGTGTCATATTAGGATATTTATATAAACTGTCATTCTTGTGTTTTCCCCAAACCTCATGTGCTCTAAGCTATCAATCAACAGCCTCCACAATCAGACTCTGAGTCCTGATGGAGTAGGAAGATGTCATCCAGGGAGGAAAACATGTGGAAAATCTGTTAGCCATGTGTGTCATTACTGATGTCAACATTTAAGTAAATATGCAAGAACTACCTAAGGTTCCTACAGACCCACTGCAACAGAAGTAACTGAGAGAGCTTTGCCAGATTAAATGGTGCCATGTTTATCTCAATCTTTTCTGCAGTTATGGGGTTTTACATGTCTGTAGCACAGGTGTGCTTTCTACGAGCAATTTCAAAACTGTTGTGGCAAAGAATTCCAGAGAAATTTGTTAAATTAATGGAAGTTTTCAGCTTTAATTATTCCCAAAACCTCCTGAAAACAAACATGTATTCTAAGTATTTTCTGAATGTGAGCAATCATATAATTAATTTCAAGTGGCAAAAGCAGCATTCAGAGTCTTGAGATTCCCAATGCACTTTCAGAAAATGAGAGTTACAAAATGCAGATGACATCAGCAGTAATGTGGTATTCAGATCACAGAGAGATTACAGCAATTTTACAAGGAGGAAGAGGGACCAGCCACTTTTCATCAAAATATTACACAAACACTGACGAAGGCATATTCTAGTAAGAATTAGGATTAAACTTTCTAAGACTCTACTCATTCATAGCCACCTACAAGACAGCAATGAATGCTGTAGGATACTCATTAAAAAAGAGAGATTAGAAACGCAGAAAATTTGGATTAAACAAGAGCGATGTCCAAAGCTCGGAAGCAAGGCGCCCTACACAAAGGCTTATTGCAGGCTGCATACATCTCTGTTATGGTGAAACCCAAATGCACTGTCACTAAGTTTTTAAAAATCAAACACAGAGTCCTGAGCAACCTCAAATTTTAAGCCACTAAATCTCAGTAATGGTTTTTAAGGAGAGTTCAAAAGCAAAACAGAGAAGTCAAAGTCCAAAGGTATCACAATGGCAGATCAAAGTGTGAAAAGGGATTAATGGCATCTTCAGCAAATGAAGTTTAAAATTCTAGTGTATTAGGAAAGGTCTTTTTTGAAATGGTAATAGGCTATACCTGAGCTGAAAAGACAATTAAGATAGTGTTAATTTTTTTATGGTATCTGGCAGTAATATTTTTATCCTGTTAATTATACAGGAGACAGCAAATGTACATAATATGATAGCTCCATGCTGAGATGACATGCCTGCTGCCTAGTTAAGTGGCTACATTTATCCTATAATTAGCTTGCAGGAATGTGATTTGCATTGCATACCTAAGAGTACATATAATGTCAACTATGCCACAAAAGCCTAAAATGGAAACTGACACTCTCTTAGCTTTGACCTCTGGATAAAACAAGGTGATGCCTCTCATGACCTCCTGCTCTTTGTATTCAACCACACACAAGAAATGCATTGAAGTAATGCTATATGTATTACAAATTCAAAATGCACAGAAATTTAGAGTCAGGGCAGAAAATCAGTGCTGATGCTTCCACTTGAGCTCATCTCTTTCTGGAGAATGAGGATAATGATGGTCAAAAGGCAGCATCTGTGGTTTTTAGGTAGTAACTCTGAGAATTTTTTCTCTTGCAGGTAGAATTACAGGAGCATTTCCTGGATATATATTTAACTGGCAGAGGAAGCACCTAGCTTTTCTAGGCAACTACATACATAAAAACTTGTTATTAAAACTGTGTTACTGCCTTCTATATTTTCTGAAAATTCACTGTGGGGTTAGGATGCACAGAACTTCACTGCTACAAATACTGCACATCTGGGTGAGCAAACACCTAGAATGAAATATTAAGTTGAAGATACCACGGTCAGCATTTGCATTTCTGCTGTCATTTAGGGACAGACTCCAATATCCTCATTGCAAGCAATCTATCAACTTATCCCTAGTTATTCCACTGATTTCAAACTGTTTGTCCTTTTGCCCCAACTCTTTGCTCCTGATCTCAGACCAACCAACCACCACATTGTTCTGAGAAGAAAAGGGAAACCAAGCAGCCACAAACAACTCTGAAGCTTCATTGCATGGCAATAATTTGGTACATCATGAATTCTAGTTTGCTTTGTAGTCCTACAAGCTCTTGGGAGCCTATTCCTTATCCCTGTCCTTCTCCCCATAAGGGATATTCCTTATCCCTTATGTCCTTATCCTAACCAATAACACCTGGTAACCTCACCAGCCAGACTCCAGCCTCACAGTAGCCATGGAGGGAGAGAACCTGGGGAATTCTGCCCTTGAAATGTGGCCAGGAAAAGTCATCAAATCAGAAACAGCAAAGCCAGGTGACAGACACCATCTCAGGAGCGCACAGAGGAAGGAGGGAGGAAGGGACACAGGGCAGGCTCAGGGATTGTGGGACTGTCCAAGGAAAAGCTCTGAATGGAAACAAAAAGCCAGGGAGGGTGGGAAACAGTGACAAGCAAAATGCAGAAGGGACCTGAGAGAGCTCCGAGCCAACCTTCAGACAGAATTCTTTCTGTGCAGTGCCCCAAACTCCTCCCACTTGGGACCCCAGGCCTCTGAAACAATGCTGGAAGGGCTGCTACTGATAACAATGACTATGTAAAATTAGCATATGCAAGAAGATATTTACTTGTATTTATTTACTTGATATTTATCTGTACAAATAGTTGTGATTCCAGCAAATCCTTTCCATGAATTTTTCTTTAATTCTCTACCAAAACAGTGATAGCTCCTATGTCTTAACACAAGGATTTAGGTGCTTTTTGATTTTTTTTTTTGCATTCCCATTTGACTGAAACTAAGTCATTTATGGTTTCTTACCCCACTCAGGCTTTGCAGCAGTTCCGAGCTGTGCTCACTACATTTCAACCAGGTTGCCTCACAGGTTTTGATGCCATATGAAAATTAACAAAGCACTCTCTATTACATATCTCATCTTTCATTAGCATTTGCATTTTTGCTTGCACAAATACTCCAGCACTATGTGCCTTTAACAGTTTGGCAGCTTCTAAAAAAATCTTCTATTCAACTGCATCTTGTGACTCTTTGTTTCATGAAACTGCTTAGCTTGGTGCAGTAGGTCTTCTCCAGTCAAGTGTAATGTAGCTCCCAGGACTTGGTCTGACACAAAACTCAGGGAAGTCCTTGCTCTCCTCCTTAAAGTTTTGCCTTTTGAAATGAACCTATTATTCTGTCTCTTTCTTCTTGTCCATGATGAAATGATTCTCTAAACGTCTCCGATTAAAGTACATGGCATGCTCTCAAGTATGCATTACTACATCTGTTTGCCTTATTGAACAGCTGAAAAGCATTCAAACTATTATTCACTTTTTTATTAGCATTCACTACATTTCTGTGTATGTTCTGGCCAATATTTTTTTTAATAATCATGTTGATTGCTACAACACCACCTGGTGTTGCTGGCAACTGTGTTCTGAGGACAAATCTGGAGATAGCTGGGGTTTAATTTAAAAGCCTAGTTCCTGGAAGCATGTGATTAGATAAGAATTTTTTTGTTTTGGTTTGTTTTTGAGGGAGTGGGAGGTGTCTGTTTGCTAAAAAAAAAAAAAAAAAAAAAGAAAGAAGGAAAAAAGCCTAATTTTCTGAGGAAAACCTAAATGTGACCACAGTGTCAAGAAACAAGAGATCTCAGTCTTTTCTTACTTTTCATTTCAGACTTGGCTATTTCAGTACATACTTAGACATTGAACATATCCACAAAATGCATCTACATGCTTAGACATGCAGATGCACAGACTTCACACACACCTTAATGGGAGATAGAAACAGTAATTTAGCAATTGTCATCAAAAGAATGTTTACAATATAAATCTTCCTCACACCTCTACCCATACAGCAGCTCCTTTGAACCAGCAGTGTTTTCCAAGAATAAAGCAAAACCAAGATCTGTGAACATTTGTACTGACTCTTCAGCAACTGATCCAGGACTATGTGTGGAACCACTGCCTACATGTTACCTGTTTGCTGACAGGCAACTGCATAAGCACCAACACCCTCGAAGAGTGCCTCAAGATCAGAAGAAATCAATGATGTACACAATGCTACAATTCCTCCAGTGTACCTGACAGGATGAGGCACTGAACTGGAGCCTCAGTTCAGCATGAGGCATGAAACAGGCAGCAAAGTTTTCAAGTGACTTCCTTACATTCAATGCAAATCATGTACAGAAGAATTGGTGACTTTTCATATACTCTTAGGGCTTGATTGTACTAAAATACAACCATATTTTTCCACATCTGTAGCAGTTCAAGAGTCTCATTTTCTCCTTCTAACTACACTCTCCAGTTAACCTGATAGGCAAAGGCTTTTCCAAAATCCCACAACATTGTTATCTAAGAATCAAACGGCAGGATGCAGGAGCTGTTTAAACAACAGCTATTTCCAGCCTTGATGCAGCATCTTATTTTTCAATATGTTGAAACACAAGCATCTTGATTAATCTTTAGTGGCACCAAAGAATATAGTCCAGAATTTAGTTTTCGGGATGCTGAAGTCAGTCTATCAGGGATAAGCAAAACCAGCAAACCAAATCACCACTTTCATCCCACACACCCTGAACTAGGCATGTCCATCCAGGTACACAAGCCTTGTTTCTGTCCTGTACTCAATGCTGCGTGTCCTTGTACCTACAGGCACCCCAAAGTGCGCAGCTCCTCTCCTCAGTGAGCTTCTGCTGGCAACATTGGCACCTTCAAAGAGGAGCAGCCCCCAAGTTTCATGAGTTTCTCAGTTACTCACCAACCAGCTATCAGCCCCACCCCTGCACTAGGGAAGAGACAATCTTTCCATGGAGTATTTCTGCTTGGCTTTACTTGACAAGATTCTCAGTCCTCTGCTCTCCCTCAAAGTCACCATTTGGCCATTAAAATCTTTCACAAAGGTAACTTTTTCTCAAAGCCAGTGTTGATATATATAAAGAATCCAACATCTCGGTGCCAAGGTGACGTACCTACAAATACAGTTCAAACACCACCAAAAAGAAGCTTTCCTAGCTTGCTTCCCATTTTCACAAGGGTCACTTTCTGTTCAACAAGACAGAGAACACAATGTCCATAATTCAGTAAAAATATGTACAAAGTGCCATTCTGAGTTCCTGGTTTGTACTGATATCAGTATTTAACTGGAAATCAACCTCACCTGATAGTGAGCAAAATATATTTTGTACAGTAGGATGCTGCCCCCAGGAAGTGTGAGAAACAAAGGCCATGAACTAATGGTGTTTTGGACACAATGTGAGCACACCCTGTGGGTTGAGGGTGAGGAGGGGGCTGCAGCAAGCTAGTCAGAGTTCGTAAAACACCTGAAAAAATGTTGGTTTTTTAAGATAACCCCAAGGGGAAAACTTGTGGGAAATCTCCTAAATGGTGTGAAAGAAACACAGCTTTAAGAGCTGCCAGTTTAAACAAACATTTTTATTTTGTCTTTAACAGGAGCTAATGAAGTGCCCCACTTACTCTGAATCACTAACGCTAACGGGTTGGAACAACTAATACCAACATAGCCTTAGGTAAAGAATCCTGAGCTCAGCTACCACCTTTTAGTATTCAAGAGCTGCTGATAAACAAGCCCTGAAACCCATTGAAGCTGAAGAAATGGATCCACCTTCAGTTCCACTTTGAATTTGGCCCTATTTACTGAAGGAACAGGAGAGAGTGGAAGGTATGAATTATCCAGTCGTTTAAGCAGGTGGTGCTGAGATATGTAAACAATTAAGATTCTAACTACGTGAGTGTACCTATACATAAACATTATTCACTTAACACCTATATAATACCAGTATTAAGGAATCCAACAATCATCTAAATAATTGATCTTTTTCCATTAGATGACCTGGATATTGTCCTGAAGAAGCAAAACAAGTAAGCAGACAGAAAAAAACTCTACAGAAGAAAACTGACTACAAAAATCCCACACAGTTCACATTTTCCAGATGTTAGTATGTTGTTACAATATGAGGTTGAGCACTGGACGGCACTGAACTTGCTTTTGCATTAAAAGTCAGAACCAGTCTGCCTTCCTTGTACAAGAAATATCATTAAGAACAGTTCTATTTTTTTCTCCCAGAGAAAGTCTCTAGCAGTTATCTTTAGCTGATGAAAGATAGATACTGCAGGACCAGCTTTGTTTTTTTGTTACCCAACATGAGGGGTCCCCCACTACAGAAGATATTAACATGTAATTAGGTATCCACTTAACATTTTTCACACGTATACACATTCATATCAAAGCCTGATATAAAAAGCTGCTTTTAAAGCTTGCTGTGTAGGAAATCATGCCTGATCACTTGTTTAACCTGAAGGTATGGAGTAAGCAGGGATCCTAAGGCAGTGGTCCCACTCATCCCTACACAAGCTGCACATTGTTTGGTAGCAGAATTAGCATTACCAGAACAATCCCGGCAAGCTGGTTGGAGGTTTCCTCAACCCTCCTGTGCTGTGAAATGTTCTTGCTCACTGCATTTTGTAATTTGGAGCAAGAGGTGAGGAAAACCAGGCTTTGCTCAGAATTGATTTAACTACACTTTAACAAACACCATTTCACTAGCTCAACTAAAAAAAAATTAAAAATTGTGTTTGCTCTACAAAGCCATACCATCATACCACCACCCCAAGGAAACAAAACAGAGGTAGGACACCTCATTTCTAACACCAGGACTGTAAGAGTCCCTGTAATGCCAGGAGAAGTGCAATGTGGTGGTGAAAAACTGGCAAACTGACCACGTGCTCTTCCCCAGATGGGTAGAACATACACATGTTGTTGAGAAAGCTTCATATGCATTGGCGGCGGCTGCAAATAACATCCAGGCATTTACTTTTCTGTTATGTAAGAGGAGCACTCCCCTTCATCCAGCTACCTGTATGAAAACAGCCACATCCTCCAGAAATTCCTGCTGCCTCCTGAGCACACTGCCCACAATCCCACTAACATTTTTTTTTCAAAATTAGTCTCAAACCCATCAGTCTATCGCATATCTTCTCCACATAAATAAAAGAATGACAGTATGAATACTCATGTTCAGCAGAAGTTCAGCAGAACTCCCAGCACCAAGCAGGGTGAGGGCACCTGAGGCAAGTGCTCCTCTTCAGCACCCACGAGGGCGTGCAGGCAGGGAGAGAGCCCAGCCAGGGGAGAAGGCACTGCCAGAACGCAGCACTGATGCTGGGCTGCCTGTGTTTGTGTCTGGGAAGTGGAGACATGCCTAAACACTGTATTTTTTTAGACTTCACCAATAGGCAGCACATAAAACGCTAGAAATGCCTTTGATCTTGGCAAAATTAGGAGATAGGACTGTATTTGGGTCAACCGCCCCTTCCTTTTGCACCCTTGTAGAAGAAAAAAAAAATGCTGAAGGAAGAGCAGCACAACAAAGACAGAATTGCTCCTTTGAATAGAAACAATAGAGGCAAGCATCTCTAAAATAAAGATATTGTGATTAGGTTATACACTCTCTTTTTTTTTTTTTAAACCTGCATTAATTTTGATTTATATTTAAATAAAAATGATTAAATTTTATCTTCTAAGATGGAAATGTTGTGATAAATACTGGCCCATGGCCAAACTAATCTCTAAAGCCTACAGCTTACAGCCCCTGTTGTCTTGTATGGATATTTGAATGGCAATGGGTTTTATCAGTATTTCTAAAGGCACTCATTTAATTATGTGGTTGTAAGAATTTTCAAAACCCCAAAGAATTAACACTACCAATACATATTCATATTTCTCAAATTAATTCAACCTGAACATTTGAAAATATTAATTCAAAAAACACACTCATTTATTTTTATTTCTGTAAACACTCAGAGCTCTTTTCTGGTCTTGTTTATGCACTCATTTTATTTTTGTATAATTATGAAAAAATGATGTAGTGAGCTCTCTTTCTTTATGTTACATAATGCTGGCAATTGATCTATTTACAATGGGGTGCATTACCCAGAGAAAATGAGCCTGAGACAGAGCTGGTAGCCCACAGGAAAGGGCAAGAGCCACGTGCTGAAGCCACGTGCCTGTGCATGGGGACCCCCGTTCTGGTGTCACTGGTGTGCTCCCACTGCCTTCCATGCTGCACTGACTTGAAAAGATGAGCAGTGTGAAGGGCCCCGAGGTTTATACATAAATGAAACAGTTTTGTAAATGAAAAATACTCTCACCAAACAAAAAAGTTGAAGTGTTTTACTTTAAAAAAAGAAAACATTAAAATGAATCACATCTAACTGAAAACAGGGGGTTTAACTTTTGCCAAACTGTTTACTCCTTACAATTAATTTTGATTTCCCATGTTTTACACACAGCCCATAGCAATACGCTTCCCTAGCAGGAACCACAGCACCATTCTTCACAGGCCCTCCTCACAGCAGCACACTTGGAGAAAGCTGATATTTTAGAAAAAACAAACTTTTCTGCTTGAGCAGTTATAAGCCTGACATCACACTCCAGGTATGCAATGTTGTGTCATTTGACAACTGTTTGCCTACTTTGACAGGGCAAATTAGGACTCTTTCTTCTCTACAAGCTCATGAACAATTATTATGGCATCATTCTAACACATTTACTACACACAGGAGAGAAAAGAACATTATTGCTTTTTAGCTATCACTTAAACTAAACAATTCACAGGTATATATGGTTATTGCTGGGAAAAGGACTACCATTTCTATTAGCAAGCAGAAAAACAGCAAGAAGATTGAACATCCCAAGAAACACAAAATCTGCCCTATTCCTTAGGCATCTACCCTACTTCAAGTTCAAGAGTGTGGCAGATAACTGAATTTTTTTTAGGCTTCTTACAGCCCCCATGCTTGTATCAGTTTAACATAAGTAATAACAAAACTAAATTCCCTCTACTGGCACTAAGGCTGCTTAAAGGACTTGCTTTGCTGCAGAAGCCATGACATAGGGGACTGAAATCTCTAATGAAATGCCGCCTATGTTGATTTATGCAGCTTTAGCGGTACCATTAACTGAAAATTGTTCTTTTCATAGGCTTATAGAGAATCTGCTGGCTGCCATTGTTCATGATTCAGTGAGAATACTGGGTCTAGAATTACTGCTGCATTTGGGTGCATAAGTGAAGGATGGAAGTCTGCCCTCATTTTGTGTTAATATATCATATAACAACAAATATATACCTTCTATATATAATAACAGATTCCATCACTAGCACAGTGATGTGCCATTAAGTAATCTCCTCAAAAGTCTTCCTGTTTAGAAGAAAAAAAAACAATTTTTTTTCAGGTACTAATAAAATATGCTTCTAGGGAAAAATACATACACACACATATATATGTATAGACACATATGCATATATATATATATATATATATATATAAAATAACCAGGCAGGAAGCATTTAAAATTGTATTTCAGACACTAATGCAAGCAGCTAATCCTATTTACATTCATATTAGCCCTGGGTATCTTTTTCCCTAAGATTTACACATTTGTATGCTTGCATGAGTTGAAGTGCTTTTTGCATGATATCAGTACTTTTGTAATTTAAATCTATAAAAGGCAATTTCTTTTAAATATACTTCCTAACAGTGGGTGAAAGAAGCACTAAACTTATTTGAGAGCTGTACACATCAGTAAACATGTGCACTGAACTCCAGGCAATGTGCTGTGAGAGAATTAATCTTATACTGTATTAGCTAAACAGAAAGATTCTGGGACTCCAAGTAACAAGCATGGTAAATGTCCAAACGTTTTCCTCCTACTACCTAGAAAATGTGTATTTTTTAGGATTATGATTTTAAAAATCCAAGCCTTTTTTCAGTGAGTGGTTAATTTGATATTTCCTTACCTTACTCACTTCAAAATTTGCAACAAAGGTAGTCCATAAATAGCCCTAATGAATTTTACAGATCTCTAATTTTGACTGCCTTCCTCTCATCTATCACCTTAATTCTGAACAACAGGACTACTATTGTATTTAAAAGTCTATGATCTCCTTACACTATCAACAAATATAGACGTGCCAGAGTCAAGAAAATTATTCTCAGTGAAATTATCAGGAATTAGAGGGAATTTTTTTTTTGTTAAGAGAGATGAAAATCAAGCAATATATATGAGAAAGTCTTTAGGTACACTTGAGTAGGACACTACCAGAGTAGCACAACTTGAAAGGGATTGTGTGCAGTAACTGTTAATTCCTTTCTGACTATTTCTTTCCTTTTATAATTTAATACAAAACAACAAAATTCAAGCATGGAGGAAGAGATCAGTTTTTAAAACCCTTTATAAAATGGTCAGTAGAGGCTGGTGAACAATACATTTTTGCCTTTTTTCCTCTAGATTAAATCCATCTACCACCCTCACTCTCCTTTTGCTCTCTTACACACCTTCCTTTCTTGTTCCCAGGCCCCAAGCTCTTCTGCCCAAGCACCCCTGTACTCTACCCACTTTGTTGTATTTACATGAACTTTCTGGCATGCCCTCTCTTCCCTCTGACTTTTGGAGCCTCTCTTACATGCCTCTTTCTGCCTTGCCCGTCTTGCTTGTCAGTGCCATTTGGTAACAATGCCTTTAGAACTGTTACTGTGATTATTCACGCATGAAAAGATGTCGGGAACATGGTGAAGACAAGTATTCTCAGATTCCTTATGCCCTTTCTAAAATAAACAGCCATTTGCAAAAGAAAAGAGGATGTGTGTGTTGTGAGGATTTATTGCTCCTCTAGCTCTAAATTTTGCCAGCACAACCAGTGCTCAAGACAGGCCAGTGTATATTTCTCTGACATAATCTGTTGCCACTCAGACATGCGTGTGCGCTTCTATTTCTGTACACTTAAAAAAAAAAAAGATCATGCTGCCTAGAAGAGTACAGTTGATAAAATTTTAATAAATGAGTGAATAGTCTAAAAGTAGATGTGAATTTGACATGATATCTCATTATCTTCAAAAGAAAGGACGCACAAACCATCAGTAGTGGCAAGGACATGGCAAGCGGCTGCAAGTCTCACAAACTGCATTTAATGCCAGCAGCACTGCATGTCTTTTTTGTTCATGTCCTTTTTTGCCTCACCCCTAAAGGAGTCAAGAACATGATTTTCAAAAGCAAATCATACCTCAAGGAGGGCTCTTGCAGGTGGAATGGTCTCTCCCATATGACACATCCAGACCTGGTTTAATGCGACTCCCCTTCCACCCACCCTTCAGGAAAGAGCTCTGCAGAGCAGCTCTTTTATTCCAGCCCTGGCATTTCAGACTTGAAAACTGGATGCAAATACTGTTTTAGTGATTCCCCAATCACCCAACGGGATCAACCAGAATTGATCTCTGCTCTTTGAAATTAGCAGGTCTTACACAATCTTCCTTCTGTGTCAGACCTTTCCTTTTTTTTGTTCCTCTTTTTTTTGGGGGGTTGGGGGGAGGTAAAGAGGAGGAATGATGAAGGGCAAACTGGCAAACAATGGGCAGCAATGGAGAGGGCCTGTATTGCCAGCTTTAAGCATCTGGGTTTGCTGCAGCCCGTTTCAAGTACTGATATGGATATGGAGTCACTGGCAAACTAACATCCTCAACTTTAGTTAAAAGAACTATAAATCTGAAATGAATGTATAAATAATATGCAACTGTCTAGACAGTATAGGTCACTTGCAAAGAGACTGGGTCAAGAAAAGATTGTCCATCAGTCAGACAACCATAACTGATTCTGATGCTAAATAATGGTTTAGATATTCAGTATTCTATATATGCGAAAGGCTTCACTGAGCATTGGATCTTCCCAACTAAAGTAGCCTTCTACTTATACATATCTTTATGCAGCCATAAGAAAATGCACTTGCTATTTAAACATTAAAATTAATGCCCAAAGAAAAAGCTATTTAGCAAGGGACTGGAACCAACCTATGTAATTGGCTTTTGGTAAAGCAAAAATAACCATCATACTCTACCCATGATAAACAACCTAATCAAATCGTAGATGGAATCTTAAAAAGGGAAACAATTAAAACTTCAAGCTGGCAAAGAAACTTATTTCCACTTACAGAGTCAGTTCACAGATACAGTCAGGGAATTGTGTGTTGCATAGCCCTGCCTCGCTCTCTGCATTTCAGAGCACTGTTACTTTCAGGTACCACAAATACAACTGTGCTGACTACATGTGCTTTTGGAATTATTCTGTCCATTCTAATGCATTTTTTGCCACTATTTTAGCAAAATAAATCTTCAAAATAAGGTCTTCAAGGTAACAATGCTGCATCTTAATGTTTTTCAGGATATAAAAGCAAGTTTTGCAGGATTGGAGATAATAGCAGAGACCAATGCAAAATATTTCATTTATTGGCAACTTACAAAGCACATTTATATATATTTGCCAAAAAAGGAAAAAGAAATTACATAGGTAATAAATCTGGCACATGCAGCAGCTGGCACAGCTGAAAAGCAGGTGTTATAGCTGCAAGACACAACCAAGGGCTGGGTGTGATTCCCAATCCCAATCCAAACATGTCCCAGAGTCAGACACTGTGAGGCAGAGGATGCAGCAGGCTGCTAACTCTTCCAGAGGTGGTGTGATTTCAAGAAGGCTCCATATGGTTGCATCACTGAATGCCTGTGCAACACACAGCCAAGCACATTTCAGAGCATATTTGGGAGCTCAGGAGCAGACTTCCATCAAACCAAGCTGCACCATGGGCAGTGTAACAGCTCGTTACACCAGCAGCATCACAGTGTGACTTCTAAATCCTACTGCTGTTTATTCTGAGTGGAAATACACAGGTTATCCTGCTAATTCTGAAACCTACTAGTGTGTAGTGACTATATTTTTTAAATGGATGTGGCTTGATTTCTATTTTAAAAAAAAACAACAAAAAAACCCAAAAAAAACCCCACCTAAGAAACCTCCAAACAACAAATATCTTATTACTTTTCTATCAACAAATGCTATCAAACCTTTCTGCACAGTGGCTGCAAATTTGGAGGTTGATCTTTTGTTTTTTCCTACCTACCTTAGTTCAGCTTGAGTTCATCAGCTCAATTACAAATTTTATATGCTGAATGCAAAGAGAAACAGCAAAAATCATGAGAATGAAACACAGAGTTCCATTCTGCCAGTGCTGGGGCAGTGAACACTCCCTGCAGAGGCGTTACATCCAGCAGCGATGACAACAACCAGCCTCACACACCAGTCTCTAGCAACTTATACCAGGGGGAAGCAACTCAGCACTTCCAAAAATCACACCCACAAGGGCAGGTCAGGAAGCCCCTCACACACACATTACACTCTGACACTTTGCAGCGGGTGCTGAAACCCAACTTGTAAATCCAAAGCAAATTTCCCCACGTCTGAGGACTCATATGCTGGCAGAAAATACAAAGGCAAGGAGATGGCCAAGCTTCTTCCAGGTCTTCACTGCAAAATCTTTGCCCAGTTCTACCAGTAGAACACCAGTAGCCCTTTCTCTGCCTTAACTAGACTGCCATGCTTTTTTTACTCTAAATCCGAAGGTGCTCAGAAGTCAATATTGCATACAAGCCTCGAAAATGAAAGACTTGTTTTTAATCAAGGCTAACAAAATGATGAGCACATTGAAGTTATCATTTAAGCCGTCTGGGCTAATCCTGTTCTTAATTAAAAAGACTTTCCGTTTGAGGGGAAAAAAAACAAAATCAAGATATACACAGTTAAATTAAAGGGTTACATTTTGGGAAGTTGTTTTTTCAGGTTTTGGAAGGAAGAGATTTTGTGAGAGATCCTATTAGCTGATACTATTCTTTGTTTCTCCTTTAGCAGCCTACAGGCAGAGATTTCAGGCTCGGATACAAATAGATTATGCCAAAATAGCTGTTTCTGAATAACTTCACGTGTGGACACTTTTATTCTGGAATAAGAATACAGTTATTCAGAAATACCTAGGCCTACTTTAAATTCAGACCCTGCATTAATCCAAATTAGCTTTCAAACACAGCCATCCCTTAGGCTATTAGAAGCTTGATTGTGCCTGGTATTACAAAGTTGTGTAAGAGCCCTCTCCAGCCATTCTGCCTGTAATCAAATTTATTCTGAGTTGCACTGTGGGGAAAGCAAACTGAGGCTTACATTATAAATGATTTTGAGGCTTTGAATCCATGTTTTTCTTGTAGCTTTTTCATAATGATCTCTGTCAGCTGTTCAAAGTGCCTCTGTCACTACCATCAGGTATCGCTACTTGGTCTGATTGATTTCATAAAGCAGGGTTCAAACATGCACTGCTGGATCAGAATTAAATGTATTTATTTTGAGTCTGTAAGCCTCTATAAACTCAGAGAATATTTGGGGGGGCAGTAGAGAGTCTTCAGTGTTGCAGTGCTAATGGAAAGGCTTTTCATTTTGGATGTGTCACTGTCACTTCACTGTTTTTAAAGTATTGTCCAGCCAGGCACAAAGACAGGAGCATTTTTTGTAAAAGTCAAAGTAGAAAAAATATGTAGTTAGGCTGCCTTGGAAAACATTGCCTGTCTCCAAGTGTGTTATTTTCTTCCAGATGCCATAGATACTTTATAAACAGAGTTTAGCAAGCAGCTCCAAGGGCTTGTCTACACTTGAAAATTAATTTGGATCAAGACAGAAATGAGAATTTATAGTACAATATGTCTTTATAAAGTTGTTCTCTTCACATTAGGCCCTCTGGTGCCATTTCATAAATAGATGTTTTTTGAGGTCCTGTCCAACTCAAGCCATTCTACGATTCTCTGATATTCCTTAATGAAAACTACCTTGTATTACATACACAGCACATAAAACAAGGAAGCAGGTAATTTTTACATCTTTTGCTAAACAAAGAAAAACACTGGAATCCAAGTTCCACTTGGGAAAATAAAAAGAAAAAAAGAAGAGTCCATGTTAATCAGTGCAACATTAAACAAGGTTTAAGTACGGTCCCACCCTCAACACTTCTCACCCATCACTACATCAATATATAAACCTGGCTCATTACTGACAACAACCTTAAAGAATGCTTATTTCTTAAAATATAACAATGAAAAGCAAATGAAAATGTAGCAGCCATTGACCAGCTGGCAAAGAAAAATGCTGCAATCTGTCAAAGAGGAAAAAAATATGAAAAAAGAAGAGAGATAGGACTGCAGAAAACAGATTTGCAAAAATTAAGGGGCCAGATGTAAAAAAAGCATGCTGGAAAAAAAATTACATTATCAGAGTGTCCTCAAACAAGGGAGGGAGAACACACTCAGAAATGAGTACACTTCAGTGCAGTCTCTCAAAGAGGCCTCTTCCCTTCAATGCAAGTTGTTAAAATTACAGCAGTGTACAAAAATGTTCAAAATCCAAATAAAGTGCAGAAAGAGCTGTGAAGACATTTGTGAGACCATTCCCTTATTCTCACAGTCTGAGCCATGTGTTAACACTTCCAAAAACACCCAGTACCAGGCCAAGGGCACTCCTGCTCCATGGGAACCAATGCCCAGCACTTCTAGAGGCCCCATGCTCAGTTAAGAAAAGTAGTCATCAGGTTGTGCCCTGGGGAAATAAACCAAAACCCAACCAACCAGCCTTAACCCTGACCTCTCAAAATACACTGCCCAGCTTCACCAGAACAAGGGTTCCTGGGGAGACCTGGCACAGAAAGCTCAGAGGCGCCTGACTTCAGGAGACAGATCAGGGCTCTGGACTCAGGAAGATGCAGAAACTTCCTTACAAAATGACATGTCTCTTCTTGTCTTCAAGACTTTGTACCATCAAGGAAGGGGAACTTATTTTGCCTCCTTGTGCATTGCCAATTCCTCCCATGCATGCAGGGATGGCCCCAAGCAGATGTGACCACTGCAGGGGCCTCAGTCCTTGTGCTAAAAGGAAACCTAAGGGGATACTATTACCTCTATTAAAGCCATTTTTGGTACCTCCTGACTGCATGACCCAGAGTTTAGGGCACTCAGTGTGTATCAAGCAGCATCACAGACCCTTACAAAACCCTCCTGGTATTGATTCACATATTATCATATTCTTCACTCACAAAATCTCATTGTCATGTATGTTAGCACAGAACAGCAGCACCAAAATAGGGTTCTAGCACAGAATAACAGCAAATACCGTGATGCTATAAGCACCTGAAGAACAAGTCACAGTTTGGCTCCACTTTACCATCAGCTCAGAGCTGGCTGCTGGTTGGAGCACCCGTGCCCCTCTGGAGCCAGGGACAGGAATGGGTAACGGGGAGCAGAGGACACTGCAAGGCTGGGTCTGTTCTGACCCCTGATGCAGTGGTTGCATCATTGCAGTGCTGGCTCCAGAGGCAGGTTCCCTGTTCATCTGCAGTTTTATTCATCTGCCTGTCCATTTCCTCATAAGAGGCACTGCTAGTGCACCACACTCACACAGCCAGAGCCATTCCTGCTGCTGTTATTTCATCCCAGAAGACTCAAAAAAAAGACCCAGAGCAGACAGGGATAAAACCTGAATCCCTGGCACTGCTAATGTCCGTTCACATTGCTGGAAACTGCCCTGCTCCTTCAGGATGTCAGGGCAGTCACAGATGTGTTTGTATCTGTTCTCTCACTGTTTGAGCAATGACAGTTATCCCAAGGGAACCAGGAGATGGAGTTTATGGCATGGCTGTTCTCTCCTTGCTTTCTGAATGACGCTGAAGTACTGATTAGTTAACTGGTTATGACTTCAGCATTGAAATTTGACAATTGAGAAGCTCTTTTTGAAAGGAAACATTAATTTAAAACAACACTTTGAGTGAGACCAAAGATACAATGAAGTTGCCCTTGCCAACACAGTTTAGTAGAGCTTGTGGGGTTCTTTCAAGATATATTTATGTTTGATATATCTGGAGATCAATCTATCTTTATGATCCAAAATTAGAGCATCCTTGGAGTTACTCTTTGAAAAAGCAGCAAAGCAGCTTAAAGTGACACTCTTCAAACCTTACTTAATATTCTACTTTTCTTCCTAATTGATTGAGGAAAAGTCCCTTCAGCTTTAATACTTCTTTCTATGGATTTTCATCCTCCACATTCCTGATATTTGAGGCACATCCTACAATCCTGCCTGAGGTTGCTGATTTTAGCCAAAAAGGATAACATCTGCTACAAACTGGGGGATGGAGAAGGAGGTGTCAGCTTTCCTGCAGCTGAAGCATAAAGGCAGTGTCATCAGCTGACCACAGAAAAAGAGAAGGATTTGAAAGTGACAGGGATCCACACAACCAGAGGCTTGAGAGGAAACTCTCTGGCAAAACTGCTTTAAGTTTAGTGGAATATGGAGCATCATGTTGTATGGTCATTCAGACCATGATCTCGGAAGGCTGAGTGAGGGTATCTTATGCAGAGTGCCATTGAAAGTCAATGCACAGTATGTAAAATTAAACAAGAGTAATCCTTTGCAGAACTGGGGCCATGTTTAGTTAACCTTTTGCAGAAAAAAGCGAAATCTTAAGGCTATTTTTTAAGATTCCATTAAGTCCCGCTGTATTTTAATAGAAATGAGGATTTTGTTTCATTTTTGCTGCTCAATATTTACACAGTTGAAAGGAAAACAAAATATTAATCCAGTCTAATCTTTTTAGGATCAAAATCCCAAACAACACGTGTGAGAAATGCTGAGGAAGAGATAAGCAAGAGGGAAGGTCTCTTATATACAGCCTTGCATGGAGTCAAATCCATTTTAAGGGTCTAATGAGGGCTTTAGAGATTTAAAAGAAGACAAAAATATATTTTTTGCATGTAGAACACTTTGAAGAACAAGTTGCCTTCAAATTTCTGTCACTGACGACAAGTCAAGGATAGCATTAGGGACTCATGATCATAGAGATGCCAGAAAAATTAGTCAGAATGTCTCATGCTGCCAGATCGATTGCTCCCCAAACCAAGAACGTGGTCTGGACAGCAGAGAAAAGGAAAAACACAAACCACATTTTTAGGACAAGGAACCAGCAAAAAAAGAGAGTTGTTTTTATTAAAAAAAAAAAAAAAAAAAAAAAAAAAGGAAAGAAATAAATACCAAAGTTTAAAAAAAGAAATGAGAAATGTGCATTTCACCTCAACTAGCTGTACTGGAGCCTTGGAGCCAAGACCTCCATCTACAGCATCTCTACTTTGGCCACAAAGCACAAATCTGATTTCCATCTTCTGAGGACATAATTGTTGCTTTTCCCTAAGAAAACAGTCTTTTCAGGATGCAGAGTCCATTTTCTCTTCATCATTGAACAACCTTTTGAAAACAAAGAAGTTGGTTGACAAACTGATGAACCCTAAAGCTACAACTATTTTTTAACTTTTATTCAACTACAACAATAATGAAAACTACAAAAGAAGTGGAACAACAAAGACAGCAGCATTCCAACCATCTATGGAAATCTTTGACAGACAGACATGAGCTGAAAGAGTCCAATGAGGTCTCTAGGGAGAAAACTAATTGTGTGTAGGTAAAGGGAGACTTTAGTAGAAAAAAAAATCACCTTTTTCCATTTTGACCATCCATTGTGTTATGTCAGTTCAGTAAACGATGCTCAGGGTGAAAAGATAACTAGGAACAATACTTTGCATTTTTATTTTTCAAAATACAGAGAAAGAAATATTACCAGGAAGCCACGAAAAGCAGCTTCAAGTAGAATGAATATGTAAAAATTGATCAGTGAAAGGAAATATTAAGCTACTTCAGACAGAAGAATGGAAATGTCCTGAACCCCCACATTTACACAAAGGAACTGCAAATGATCAAGACAGCAGGGGAATCCTGTCCAGGACAGCCACAGCTGAAGCAGTTCTGTGTCTCAGCCTGCCCCTGTACCATCAGTGATTCCACTTCTTCAAACCAAGGCTTTTGGGACAATAGATGATGCCAAATTCATCCCCTCGCCTTTTTCTAAGGCAAAGCAACTAAAGCTGGTTCAGCCCAAATCTCCCTTGTCATGTGGGAAATGATGCACAATTTTAAGTCAGGCACCCCAAGAAAGTGGCAGGAAAATGGATAGCTGCCTTTGTCCCTGCTACCACGCTCCTTGTCATACAGTCTTCCTGAGAAAGGAGCTTTCAGCAGCTTTCTGACAACGGGTTCTGAAAAGAAATGTGTGATCTAAAGCAAACCAAACGGGGTGCTGTTCTTGGCAGAAAGGGATCAAATCCCATGTCAGTCAAAGCACAGCAAACTCTCTTCCACTCTGTCAGCTACGATTTGCCCATTTCCTTCCAGCCAACTGTCCTCAAAAAGTAAACATCACTACACAAAACGCAATTCAAGCTGCATCACCAAGTCAGATTTAGCTTATTCCCAAGTCACCTCTCCCAGATTCACTGGACTAGATCACTGCATTCAGGGTAATTTGGTAGAAGAGAGCCCACACAAACACCACACAGAAGATAATAGCACCCACACAGCCTACTGCAATCAACAAAATTATATATGGCAAGCTTTAACTCAAGAAATTAGTTCTCTTTATCTTCTGACACAATGAGTTAGACACTGTCTCTAAATTTCCTTCTAAAATAATTAACTTTGCAAATTACATTTCTCAAGTTATCCAAACATGGCTAATTATACGTATTTCAGAAATACACATACATAGAATGGCCTGGTAGATTGTGGCATTGGTTTTCCACAAACCTCCCTCTTGACTGAAAGATACAAAAGGAAAAGCCATGACAGCCACTCAAAACTCTCAGCAAGAGGAAACCAAGACATGACAAAGACATAAGGAAGTGTTTACACCCTCTTCTCTTGGACAAGAGTGGACACACCCAATTTGTGAGACATTCCTTGGACAATTAAGTGGAATTTATACTTTAATTCCTCGTTACCTCTACGACAGCACAGTGAGTGCATACTGACATAGTTCTGGTTGCAAGGTTTGACATTTTCCCCCTGTTTATTTAAGTGCTTCCTTGCAGGAAGCAAGGCAGGAGCCTTGCAGACCCTTCTGTGTCATGGAGCATCCCTACCGAGTCCAGCTAACCCCAGTATGAATGGTCCAGGGCAGAGAAGTGCATGCACTCCTAGCTTGCAGTCCTGGCAAGTTCTCACATGTTCACAAGCACAGCCAAAGCAGAAGCAGTCTCAACTTTAGGAGAAAATGCAAGGGGGATGCTCATTTATTTGTGTAGTACCCATCCCAGCATCCCGTATTGCTTTTGTTTTCTCATTTTTACCCGCGACACCACAGCCCTAATCAATGCCACAGAAACGTGTCTAAATCATGGCTAGCCAATGCTAAATTGTCATGGTAAGAATCCACACCAGAGACCACCAAGCTGCTTCTGTGCATCAGCTGAAGCAGGAGGTTCCAGTTCTGCAACATCCAAACACTCACAGAATTGCAAAGCCTGGACATTGCTTTATTGGCAAACAGAAGATGCTCCATCCACTGGATATGGTCTTCCCAGAAGTCATGGGGTTTACCCAAAGAGAGTTACCTTAGCTTATTAAATCAACATTAAAAAAATCCTTTCTAGGAAAAACCCTGAACAATTCTGATAGTTTATGATGAGAGAAACATTATTTATTCATCATGAGTCAGAACATGTATAATTAACACACTCACACATCTTCCTCAAATAACACATATGATTAAAATGGCCTTTCTTATCAGCAAAACCATAATCCAAGTTTCTTATCTATCACTTTACACGCAAACTGACTTAGGGCCAGTGAGGATATATTGCCTGAGAGAAACATATTGCATAGAACATGGCCCACTTCAATCCCCCCAAAAAATGAGCATTGTCAGTCCATTGCATGTGGCCATGATAATGCTTGTGTGTGTGTATATCTATGTGTGTATATATATATATATAAATATATATAAAACACAGTACCAGTGCCCAAGGAGCTCCCTGTTTATAATCAGAGTCCTGTAATTCACATCCCTATTCGTCCATCACTGTTACAATTCAACCAGAAATACATCTTTATGCAACATAAACACATGTATGGTTATTATCTGGATAAACATTAGATACACTGAGATGCTGAACTGTTTCTTTGTGGACTCTCTGCTGTGCTCAGGACCTTTGTCCTGTGCCAGTACTTTGTCCATTCTTAGTAGATAAATGGGCAGGAATCAGAGGAGAACCTGCCTCCTTCCAACCTGTCCGTTTAACTGGAAATGTTCACGAAGTCTGCAGTCAATTCCTACATTCAAATTATCACCAACATCAACAAGATGCAGAAAATCGAAAAACTATTTGGAGTGACCAACCTAACTGCTCTCTTTTACTTTGTCATTCTCAAGTCCCTGCTCAAATGACTCACTATTTTTGCTATAATTCCCATTTGGCAATGGATACTCTACAGGGGTGCTCCATTATTTTTTTGAAATTTGCACTTGCTATAGCATGGTAACATCTCGTAGGCATTTGAAAAAATATTCTTTTTGCAGATACCAAATATACTCAGCTGTCTGTGAGCAAAGATAGTAAGGTATCTGAGTAGATCAGCTATTTCATTTTCCCTGCTACATTAAGAAGAAAAAAAAAAAAAGGCAACTACAACATATTAAACACTAAAGCAGACTGCAAGGAGTAAGTTCAAAAGTGAAATGTTCCCAAAATCCAGTAGGTATCTGTAACAGCAGGTTTCACTTAAAGTGGCTATCACTTTACTAGTTTTAACAAACTTCAAAGTAAGTGTCCTAATGCTACTCATTTTGTGTGTCTGTTTTACATCAGTCACAATTCTGTATCATGGTTTCACTTCTGCCTGATGCTTATAATGAATTTTTGTAACTGGAAAGCACATTTAGTGTATGGATTAAATTAAGAATGGTTTTACAAAGCAGCATGATAGCAGACATTTATGTTATTAACTCACTTTTTTACATATCTGCTGATGTGTTGTTGGGGCATGTTAAAATATGGTATGGTAATCCATACCACATCCATCAGCAAGATAAATATACTTAACTGAAATAAAATCAGAGAATCAGAAATCAGTTTCATGAGGCTCTATTTCATGTCACTGAAATATGGGAACATTTTTCAAATAGAACTATTAATTTTTAATTCATTATACCACTTCAATTCAACGCAAAATGGCTAATTTTAATAAACCAAAGTGTCACTGCTGATGGTGAAATCTTATACAGATGGAAAGCTATTCTCCTAGGAATGCAGCCTGGGAGTGATACCTTGAATACCAAAAAGGTATTCCCCAACATGGAATTTTTATGCTATTTGCCAGCGCATGGAGTGTGCTGGACGATTTCACAGCCCTTGGTCTCTCTCACTCTGAGCTATGGCAGCACCTGCAGGGCAGCTCAGGGGAGTTAAAGTCTCAAGGAACCCAGGAGCACTGGGCACCACAGTTTCTACATTCCCTTAGAAGAAGTCAATCCCAGAAGAAATGTTGTGGCTCTACTTTCTATGAGTAAAACAGCAAATGAAGAAGGAGCTCCTGATTCTCAGTTACAACTTATTATGCCTCAGCCTTCTTCCAAAACCAACACTGTTGTGTGCCTACTGCTCTGGGACAGGGAACAGCCAGCACAAGTGCAGACTGGAGTTCAGTAGGCTCATTAGAGATGAGTGAGTTGGCACATCTGGCCCACAAGACACTTGGAGTTCAGACACAGCCCTGAAGAAGTGACAACAACACAGTGAGCAAGGGGAAAAGGTGTTCTATATGTTCTGTTAAAGGGGCAAAATGTCATCTTATTTTTTCAGTCATGTTCCTTCAGGTGCTAGTGTCCCTCAGTGCACGCACATCCAGTGGCAGGGGAGAGCTGTGGAGGTACATTTTTCTCCATTTCCTATGCCTTCAATTCAGTCTGGACAGGATATTCATATTGCTGTCATTAAAAAATTTCTCATTTCATCCCTAAAATGAGATGTCCCGTGTTCTTTCCAAGGCTAAGGTCACTCCAATCAGTTGTTCATAAAACTTTTAACCTGGAGAATTTTTTTCCCCAATCACCTCCCAAAATGTAGATTCATTAAAAGATGGTGTAATTAAGTCTAGTTTTAAACCTTTCATTTCACTAGAAATACTAGATTCTGCCTGGGCCAGTTCCCCTGTTTCTGAGTCCTCCAGGACATGCACACAGTGTACACACAGCTGCTGGTCACCAAAGATCACCAGCACTCATTTGTTGAAGGGAAGGCAAAAATCTTCTTACAGATCCCAGGAGCAAATGGCCATATCGGACGCATTTCTAAGGCAAAATTAAACTATTCCTTAAGGCTGTAATAAGAACCAGCCATTGGAGCTTATTTTAGGAGCATTTCATTGATCCAACTGTATGAAAAAGAAAGGCTGAACTCCATTAGCAGGAAGAGTTTTATCAGGCACACATGTATTTATGCTGCAGGACCGAAACTTGTATTCCCCTCTCCTCTTCTCCCTCACTACACAGGTCTTGTCCCTGGAAGCAGAGAGACACCTTGGAAAGGCTGAGTCCTCTGTCCAAACACACACGTTTGCCCCTTTTATCATAGCAGCCAGGTCTCTAAAGACTTGTGTGGACTTATTTTCATTGAGGACTTACAATGCCTGGCAGAACACACTGAGGCAGCAGAACTTGACCCCAGGCCAGTCCTTCTCCCTCCTTTGTGCCCAAGTAAGTGGTGGTGGTGGGGATGAAAACAGAAAATACACTTCATCTTTGCAGGACAAGTGGAACAAGGGGTTTTTATCTTTGATTTCAGAAGCTAACAAAGTCTTCCAGGCAGCTATTACTGCTGTTTGCCTCCATGCAGCCTTGGCTGAGGCTGCTGCTGGAGCACCAGCTGATGGGCCAACACCAGGAACCCAGATAGCCACAGCGTGGATATGCAGAATGCACAAGAGCAGGAATTGTTCATATTTTCCTGTGCCCTCCTCCAGGTACATGCAAGTGTGGTATTTAAAACGCTCAAACATCAGCAGTTTTGCATATCCAGACGTCATAGCTGCCGCCATCCAGGAGGAATTATGATTTATTGTAATTTTGAGATTATACAACAGTTCAGTCATTTTAGAGTACAAACAACTACTTTAATAAGCTTACAGATAAGTTATTAGTGTGGTGGAGAACTCCTTTGAAACAGTAATTTAATTACTCCCTCCCTTGGAGGATCTACAACATCTAGCACACATAAAAGGAGCCATCTCACGTACTAACTTGTCCAACAGTTACAAAGACGTGGGGAGACATGAAAAGAAGAAGCTGAAATATGTATAACCACAGAGTTCAACAATAATAGGAGTCAAAATGATAAGATATCAAGGATCTTTGCAGTGTTTAAATACCGCTAGAGGCCACATAAAAAAAAAAAAAAAACACCAAAATTATTTTCAACTGTCTGTGTCAGTAGTTGACTTGTAGTTAATCAGTGTGTTTTTTGGAGCCAGAATCCTCTGTCTCAGGTGCACACAGCTCCACACACCCTGATCCTAACCTGCAGCTATCAGCACACACAAAGAGCAAAAGTAGCACTAGACAAGGATTTTAGCTACCCCCGCAAGTTACAGAGGGCTGGACAATAACAGCCCAGCTACCCAAGCATTACAGAGAAAAAAAAGGAAAGTTTCCCAAGGGAGGTATAGCAAATATTTTCGTGGCATTTTTATATTTCAAGTTTATGGTGATGAAATGGAGAGTTTATTCAATTCATTTGGGTTTTGGGCCTTGATTGTCCCAGGGACAAGAGCTCCACTAAACAGTACCTTGCAAGTTTAGGTACTTGTAAAATTATTTCAAAGAAATTCTTGACAAATGTTTTGTCAACTTTTCTGAATGCAATATTCAAAATGCACCCTCTGTAGAAACTATGCATAAACAAAGAAATCTGCTAAGAGGAGGAGACATCTTAACACTTAAAAATAATTAAATGCAGCCATAAATCTTGGATCTTTTTCAAACAACCAAGCATGTTGCAAATATTTTATGCTCCAGATGAATTTTACTAGAATTTTTATGAATTTACAGTTTTCAAAAGCCTGAAAAAATGAAAGACTGGTGAAAGCTGAGCATTTGATACACAATTAAGTTCCACTTTTTTTTTAACTCAAGTAGGATAGTTCACTGACTGTGTAATAGTTCCTCCCAAGGTAATTTGCTATGATGCTAAAAATGTTCCCATAATACTAGAGCCAAGATTTCATTTTATGATAAAACTAAAAAGCGTATAAATTATGGGTTGCAAAATAACCAAGGATAACACTAATTTATGTAAATGTGTACTGTACAATACAAAGAAATATTCATTTTTGAGCAGCATATAATAAGATTAAAAAATCCTGCTGATTAAACAAATAGCCTTTTTAATGCATTTGGGGTTAGATGGAGAACATTTCCAACATGAAATAGAATTTTGCTAGATTCAAAACACAAATAAAAGAAAATTAAAGAATTAATTAGAAACAACAAGCTGTATTGCTGATCATGGCCAAGAATACAAACCAGGTAAGACAAAAGAGAATTTTATATGAAGAATTGTCTATCACCCACCTCATCTGCCTATGTGATCACAACCTCTGGCATGCTGCTGCTGTTGTCACCTTTTCATCTTCGTGCCAAGCTGCTTCTGTTCCTCCATGATGCAAGAGATCCAAAGATGCACAGCCTAGCACTGCAGCAGCACACTCCTCATCTTCTGGAGCGTCAGCGCTGACTGAAGGCTCAGTGCCTGCTCCAAAGGCTGACAGGGCCCCTTTGTTGGCACCGTGCACACCTGAGAGGTTACCTGAGCCTCCTCAGAGGTCTGGTGTCTCACCATGACAAACATTCCCTGCTGAACAAAGAAAAGACAAGACATGAAGGCCCTTTCAATAGGACACTGACTCCTTTAGCTTCGCCATGAACTGTATTTGATACTTAAGGGATCCCAAGCATGTATGGTATAGAGAGACCGTAACATTTTAAAGCCTGTACAGTATCTTTCTCAGGGAAGGATTCTGCAAAACAAAAATTATTACAGCAACTTTCTTCTGTCTCACAGAAAAATCCCTCATGCACACAAAAAGACATCTGCACACATTCTGCATCAAATAAACAAGCAAGTCTCAGCAAGAGGAAGAGGTTTTTTTGAATGCACTCACTGCTACCACAACACTCAGACTACACTCCCTAGTCAGAGCACTGTGAGGTTTTCTTCCAAACACCAAACACCTGGTGCAGGCTACTGCTCCCAGCAGCCCTCTGAGCTCTGCAGCTCTGGAACCCATCAGAGAGCTGAGTACAGCTCTCCAGGAGGTATGCCAGAGTGGTATTGGCACTGCAGTTAAACTCCTCTTATTAGCAATGTGTTTATATACAAAATACAATGCATTACACATCCAAGTAATTTAAGCTTGGGGCAGTGTTGTTGAACTCCTTCCTTTCCCACATATGTGATAGTCCATCTCCCACTAAATCCCAAGTTTCAGCGTTGTGAGGATTCTCACCTAGAGCATTCAGCACACATCTCTTCAGCCTGCAAGCATTTATTGCTGGACATGTGAGAGTACACAACCCCTCCTTTTAAAAGCTATCCACAGACATATGCTATGCAACATAGAATTATAAAGACAAATTATTTCATTTACAATTATTATTCTAACTGTTTTTACTTTAGTCTCTGACTAAACAGAACTTGACATTACTTGCCCCCCCCAAAAAAAAAATTGGCAGAGTATCGCTTTTCAAATGACACATGACATAATTTACTATAAAAGGGAAATGTTCTGTGACTAAAATGACACAATGTTGATTTCCATGCAAAGCGTGGTCTCAAGGATTTACAGATAAGACAAAAATGACCACATATAAGTCTAGAGTTTCACTTAATAAATCTGTGTAGCAGATTTACACCAGCCATTTACACCCCAGTGAAGCCATGATGATCACTGCTCAGACACCAAAATTGATATCTGCATTTGGGGAAAGTTCAGGTCTTTGGAAACCACAGATGCACACAGAACTCATCCTGAATGAGCACCACCATAATATAAGTAAACTTTCATAACAGTAAATTCACAAGTATGTATGTTCATTCCTTTATATGTGCTGCCCAGCATCAAGGTTACTGGGCAGAGAGCAGCTGTGTTGATTAAAATCTGAACACCAGATACCACTGAGTTACTACTACATATTTTCATGGTACAACTTGCAATTACATCACATCTTGACCCACAAATGGAGCAGGAACTCAGATACTCCCTTCAGTATTTCCTGAGAATGCTGCAGATGCCCAAACACTTCCAACAGTTTCAGAAAACCAACAGACAAATTGCAGGACCAGCTCAACTTTTCAGAAACAAGTCCAGCTCAGTTCCTGCCCTTACATCTCCATGAACAATCCCATTTACTGTCAGTTGTGTTAAACGGGCAACTTTCTTACTAGTCAAGCAGAAAAGATGGGGTGGGGAGGGGTAATCCTGTACACCCCGTGTGACACGGCACCGGAGGAGCGAGCATTAAATTAGAGTGAGAGGTTATAAGTCTGACAGAAATCTGATCTGTATTCCCTAATTATGGAGGCTCACTTCCACAAAACTGACACAAATGTTAAGCCAAATTAAATGTTGTCTAATTAACTATCATACACAAGCCTTCAGAGTGGGATGTCTTCATGTTATTTAGCGAAGTAACTGGAACACGAGGACTCGCGGATTATCCGTCGAGGCAGAGCTGCCACCCCAGCTAACGGTTACAAGGTGAAGCCATTCCATTCCCACACATCCCTTCCACGAGTACTGCTTGTAATGTTTACAGGAAAAGGCACATCAGTAAACAGGGCTGCCCGGGGAGGCGGGGGAGCTGCGGGTGTGATTCAGCGGCACCGGTGTCCCCAGCGAGGTGCCAGAAGCCGTTATGAAAGGCTTGGCTGACGGGCTGAGGGCAGATAAAGAGAAAAAAACCACCAGTGCTGGTAATTCATGAAAAACTACACACTGCCATGACAGCTACAAGTGCCAAGTGACAGCTGTCAAGGTAAATGGAGTTTGGGAAGCCTTTCTTAAAGGATCATCTACATGTACATGTTATTTTGGGGGGAGGGAAGAATTAAGCGTGAAGATTTTCAGATCTATTGCCTCCATTGGGAGCCAGGGGAAAAAACTAAATTAATGATGCTCTTGAATTCAGCATAATCATTCTGGTTTTTGACTGGAAAAGATGGAAAAGCATTTAACTCCTTCATTTCCGATCTTGTATGGTACTAAGCCCTTCCTGTGCCATCAATACCAGGAAGAGTCTTGAGCATGGATGAGGCTGGAGGGAAGAAGGTGCCGAGGCTGGAGGGAAGAAGGTGCCAAGGCTGGAGGAGCCTTGGGTGTGGGAAGGGAGAGAAGTGAAGGCAAACCATGCTACAACATGGTATGGGAGACCAGCAAGAGATGCTCTTCCCAAGGGCTGCATTATCTGCAAGAGAGACAACATCCAGATTAGTCTCAGTACTAATCCATAGTCTAGAACTGGGAGGAGCTGAGCGAGACAAAGCAGCATCTCAGCATGGGTCAGGCTGCCTTGGCACAACTGCTTTCCCAGCAGAGCAGGGAAGGGTTGGGCTGCCCCTCTGCGTGGGTAGCAGGGCTCAGCCAACATGGATCCGATTGATTTGAAGGGGTTTTGTTCCTACCACAGGAGGAAACAGCTGCAGCAGCCCGAGCAAATCAGCCACCATTTCCCATACAAATCACTTCTTATCCTGTCTTAGCTTCCTGAAAACATGATTTTGTTTGTTTAGGAGCAGCCACATTAAAATGCAATAGCCAAAGCACTGGAAAATTGATTTGTGAAAATTTTAGAAGATCTACATCCAGCCATGGTTTAATGGATAACACTGACCATGCACAATACAAACACACAGAGCTCCACTGTTTATGCGCTCTCAGAGCATGGTAGGAAAGGCACGTCACAAAAAAAAAAGAAAATTGGGCAAGAAAGTGTGAACAAAGCCTGCTATTAACATAATTCTCCCTAATTGTTTTACAACTGTTAAATTGACAGCATAAAAGGCTCTACTATTATTACCAGCTGTAGTCTATCTCTCTCTATCCACCCTAAGCTTCCAAACACTCTAGTTACTCAAAAACAAATGGAGCTAAACATTCAAGCTGAAGTCAAACAAAAAGGAGGATCTTGGAAGTTTAACACCCACTCACACCCAAGAACAAATAAAACCTTGCAAGGACCTATCTTTTCCTGCTATCTCCAGTAACAAATCCATCTAAGCTGATTAAATTTTGCATTGAGCATCTTCTTGAACTGCTATTCACACCATTCCCAGGGCCTCACCCATAACAGATTGCTGCCAGTGTTTCCATGTCACTGTTTCCAGGAGACTGCGTGTTGGGAGCTCATTCTCATTCCTGACTAACCATCCTGTAGCCTGACAAGAAACAACAGCACCTCGCTTTAAAACCAAGCACCCGGCCTTGCCCTCAGCTTCTGCACTGCACAGATTCTCACCTGCAGCTGCTTTGCTTCCCCAGCAAGGCAGCCAGGGGGGCAGATCCTCATGCTTGCCCCAGGACAGGGGGTGGTGTTCAAGTTCCACTGCTGCCACATAACTACTTCACAGAAAAAAATGACATACTAAAAGCATTAATGTTGAAGGAAAAGTGGTTGAGCAAAAACTATTAATAGATGGGAGTCCACCAACTAATTACAGCATCACAGAATATGCTGAGTGGGAAGGGTTCCACAAGAATCATTGAGTCCAGCTCCAGCCCTGCACAGGACCATCCTCAAGAGCTTGATGAGCTCTGTACAAGCTTCTCTTGAACTCTGCCAGGCTGGTGCTGTGACCACTTCCCTGGGGACCCTGTTCCAGTGCTGACTGGCCTCTGGGAAAAGAACCTTTTCTTAACAACCAACCTAATTACCAGAGATGAAGCCTGACTCCCTCTGCAATCCAAATGACTAAGGAACCCTGTCTGAATGGGATGATGCAGACAGCACATGGGTGAGACTGTGGCCTGGGGAGCAGCTGAAGGGGTTTTCATTCTCTTATGCCTCCCAAAATAACTATTTCCCAATTGTTGGAAATACCAGGATAAAGAAGAATTGGTGCAGGTCTGACATTACTATTTATGCTTTCTATTACTCAATGCACCATGCTTCCCAAAAATAAATAAACTATAACCACTTTTGCTTTTAAACATATATTCTAAATCCCAATGACTGCACAGTGGAGTGAGACAGGAATAAGGAGAAGACACTTATTTGGGGAAGGGGAAAAAACAGCAGAGAAACAGGGTAAAAATGAAAAGAGGATTCCATTTTTCCCATCAAGATGCAGTTTGCCTCCACTCTTACAGGTCTGATCCTTCCAAGATCAACACAAGCATGCAAGCTCCTTACACCTGAGTATCAGCATACATGACCTGACTTGTCAAACAAAAGAAATATTATAAAAATAAAAGCATTTTCTCAAGGGAATCAAACACGCCCCGTTTCCCCTTTCACCGCAGCCCTGTGTTGAACTTCAGAGCCTTGCCACAGGCACGTTTCCATCCCTCCTGTCTCACACACCTCCTCTGTCCCAAGCCAGCTGAGCTCTGCCCTCCTTTGCCTGCCCCTCCCGGCAGTGTCCCACAGCTGAGAGCCCATCCCAGGGCACACACCCACACCTCCCTCCCCTGACAGAAGTGGGTCTGAGCACCTTCCTCTGTTGTGGGTTTGCCAACCGTGCCCATCACTTAAACCCTGTTAAAGCAGGGAGAGCAAACAGACTCTCCCCATTGTCCTCCTCCCCATGCTCGAGATCCTACATCTACACTGGATTGGATTTGCTCAGGACAATGACAAATAATGCACAACCAAAGGCATAGCCCAATGATCAAATTGCTCTGGAAGGCAGACCACTGGCAACTCTCAAAATCCTTCTGAAGCCACCAAATACCTTTCATGGTGTGACTGAAAACACCATTTGCAGCTCAGGGAGCAACTTCCTGACATGGGGGGTTCCCTGGATGGCCTTCATTTTCCTTCCAAAGAACTTTTCATCCAGGCAGAGATTCTGTGCTTTCTAGTTTTCCCCAGATATCCAGAATCCTGGTCTGGGCCCAATCAGATCCAGATCAACCCTCCCATATCCCCATAGTGCCTAGAGCATTCTGGAAACACAGTGCTCACTATGATGTTTCCTGACAAAACAAATAGGTGCTTTTCTGCCTAGCAAACAAATGTGGTTGATCTTCAGATTATGGTTGGGAATTATGAGAACAATGTTCTTTTAATGAAGGTCCCTTCCCCACTTGTAGGTAATATCTTCTGAATTATATATCCCAGTTTAAAATGATCCTTTATATTTGGATTAGAGCATCAGTGCAAAATTAGTAGCAAAGTACTTGGAAGATATTGCCTATTTTTCAGATTGTGATAGAAGAAACTCAGAAGTAAAGAATGTATTCTGATCATTTAAAAAAAAAAGTGTTTTTAAACAAAAATAAACCCTTCAGAAATATATAACTGTTTCTTATTACCAATGAGCATCACAAAGGGGAGGTGAACAATTCCCATGTATTTGACTGCAGAGGCACAACAACCTGCTGAAATGCTGAGAGAACTTGACCAACTTACAGTTTGCACGGACACGGGCTTGTGAAAATCTAGCAAAGGTAGAATAGAACTACAACAAAAGTCTGATAATATCTATTGTTTTAAGGGAAAAAAAAAAGGATGTTTCAAAGCTTTCCTGCAGTGACAAACTGCTAAGATCATCAGCCACAATCACTCACTGTGCAGGAGATGGAGGGGAGCTCACTGCAGCCAGGCAGCCACCAGCAGTCCTTGTGTGCTAACAAGAGGCTGAAATAGTCCCTCTTGAAGCAAGCAGCAAATAAACCATGTGTCACTTTTATGTACATGCTCATAGCATCATTATCTTAGATTTTATGTTGAAGACAGTAGCACTACCGTGAGATTTCCATATCCATGGGATTGCATTACAATGGAAGCCCAAGGCCAATTTTAAGGAAGGCTGTGCAGTCAGCTCCTGTAAGAACATCCTCCCCAGCTTCAGCAGTTGTGCCAGGACTGCAAAATCTGTACCCTGAGGACATATTTCCCTGGTGGCCATGTAATCACCTTCCTTTTGACCCCTTCCCTCTCTCCCTCCTCCACCTTTTCCCTTTCTAGCCAATCTAAGGTTTCTCAGTGTTCTGCATAATTTTTCCTCATCTGAATGCTGCAAACACAAGAGTCACAAATTATCATATTTTTCAGGACAGATTTTTTTTAAAATAATCAAATCTCAATTTTTAGAAAATATTTTCAAGGTATAGATAACATTTATTTCTACAGTTCTCTCTGGCTTGAGCTCTGAATTTCTATAGAGAATAAGCCGTGTATTACACCCTTGCACAAGTAACTTGCCTCTCTCCTTTTCCACCCCAAAAGAAATGTAGTAGCAACCTCAACCACCCAAAGAAGTTTGTAACATTTCCATTACAAGCTTATTTCAACCTACAATTACCAAATTACTTAATTATCATAATTAGATATGAAGCTTTACTGTAAATTAAGATTAAACCGGGTTGTTGAAATAAATGCTAATATATTTAATTGTGGTAATTATTTTGGCTTCATTGCTATTCCTCAACAGCAAATCTTCCAAGTAAGTATGAGTGAATGATGTCTCTACATTGAGTTACCCGAGCTCACCATGCAGCAAACAGCAGCAGTTCAGTGTCTGAAGTAGAGGGCACTTTTCTCCCTGCATACCATGACTTCTGTGAACAGAGATTGATTTCTGCTGGAAGCTAACAGCTCTTCATTTTTACGTTCAAGGTTTCAAATTAATCTGATAATGGTTGAAGCCTATTCTCTTCCAAGGCATTACTGGTAGACACAAGGAGTTCCTCCTAGAAACGTGGACTGAAGCCAAGAGATTGGAAGTGAGCAGGTCTGCCATATTTTGTGTGGCTGATGAGAAGTTACAGCCCTAACAAAGCAAAAGGCAGCAAGGGACTGTTATCAAGTGCACGTCTACCTCTGCCCTGTCGTGTCCAAATCTGCATCAGGCTGCCTGTTTCAGCACCTATCTTTGGACAGAAACACAATTCTAATTGTAGAGAATAAAGGATATTGCAAGGCTCACAGAGAGAGGTAACAAACTGCCTGTCCCTCATAACCCGTAGCAGCACTTGAGGCCAGATCTTTGCTGCTGCCACCACACTGCCAGATCTATGCTGTTGGCTTGTTTAGTATATACTAAAGGTAGGTATAGTAAATTTGATTTGCAACCCGTCTCAGCTCATTTACATAATGAAGCCAGCACAATAAAATACTTCTGACATATTACACTGGCCTATGACATGATGCCAATGGAAAATGACATGTCCCACCATGCTGAATATGATAACATTTATCCGAATATCTTTGATACTTTTTAAAAATCTCTGAACAATCCTAAATTTAGCCAGAAAACATAAGATAAAAAAATTAATTGAAAAATACTTTGTTTCTCAGTATCTGACTTGACTCTCTTCAAAATCAGCACAGGGCTCAGCAGAGGGGTCAAGCCACTTCCAAAATGCATTGAGAAGCCTTTAGAGATATATTTAAAATAAACATATAAGATTCATCATAAAAATAGAAACATTTCAATATTTATTTTCAATATTCTTTGGGAATTTCTTTAATGCAAGTCCTGGAATTGCACAGAGAAGATTTAGGTTCATGCTAAAATCATCAGCTGCAGTCTGTATTCCAGGGCTGGGGAGCCAAGGCCCGACCTCAGAATCTGCACATGAATCAACATGAAACCTCCATGGGATGCAGCATTTTCCTCTAAAGGCCTGAGAACACTTTATAAGCGCTAATGAATTAAGTGTCCAGCACTTCTGCGAGATAGGGAAACACCACCCTTCTTGTACGGACTGTGGGCAGAAGGAGGTTAAGTGATTTGTACAGGGTCACCAAATAAATCTGTGTAAGGCACAAAAAACTCATGTATTCTGTCTCCAAGTCACGAGCCTTGGTGTGAGGCCATTCCTCATCTCCACCCCGGTCACGAGGGCTGGTGCTTGAGTCACCAGGTGTTGGAGACAGAACCTCTCACACATACATTTCCCATCTCTCCCTAATTACTGATATTCTAGAAATACTCACATTTTTATTGCTTTCTTCCATGACAAAGTTTTACTAGGCTTAGAAAGGTCAAAGTAATTACGTGTAAATGTGTCATACGTGTTGTAACACCCTACAGAAACCAGTCAGGACTCTTGAAGGCCAAACAGATGAGGAGTCTGTAGGGAACCGGAAGAGGGTCCATGAGAGCCTTTCCAGCCTGGCTGTCACCTGCAGACAATTCCCTTGGAGACACACAGGGTTTCTGGCTCCTGAGAGGATTCTGAGAAACCAGCAACCCCATGCTCTGAAAAATATTTTGTTTTTCTTGCCAGCTTCAGTAATGAGATTAAATTAAAGAAAATTTTAAATTGAATACCCAGGGCAAGAAACCAACTTCCTGGTACTCTGATGTATTAAGCAACGTAATCTCCCAGAGGAAGTGGCAGAGCCCAGATTGCTCAGAGTGCTTAGAGCCAGACAGGGCCAAACACTCAGTTCCCTTGTCCTGAGACAGACAATTTCTCACCTGCAAATGGGCATTCTTCCAGCAGACAAGCTCAGCCTTTAACAAGATAGGTTTTTCCTTTTGTACACTTACAAAGATGAAAAGGCACAGCCAGTGGAAGAGAGACAGAGCGGCCAACAAGGGACCTGTGAGCTTTCCCAGCACACCCACCCCAGCCCCTACCTGGAGCAGGTGGGCTCACACAGGAGGAGATGGGACAAATTGGTCAGTAACAGAACTGACTAAAGAAGCACAGGAAACCCACATAACCTCAAGTGAAAAAGATCATCTGTTAACTGCTTCTGTGACTGCATGCACACAGCCAAGTGAGATTATTTTACACAACTTTTATTTACTGTTCTTGCCATATTTAATTAAAAATGCTTTCATTCATCCAGTTTCATTAAATTATCCATTACCTCAGAAAGGCCAGTTTAGACTTACATTTGAGTTTGAAAGCTCAGAAATCTACTTGTGATCTGCTAGAGCAAGCAAACCAGCGGGAAAAGTTTCAAAATCAGAGGGAATAAAACCCTACTGCTGCTTATTCTCACTGCTGGCAAACCCAATATATTTAAAACACATGCAGAAATTCAGAACTACTCACAAAGTGGGTTTGAGCTGATGCTGGTGAATATCAAATGAATGGTTTTGCAATATGTAAAAGACATACAGGGAGACTGGTATGATCTGCCAAAACCAGCCTTGGTAAACTGATCTCCAGAATCTCAGTGACCCAGCTGCAGCACTAAACCCCACCAGGCAGTGTGGGTCCTGTTACACCCAGCTGAAAGGTTGGGGCTTCTGATGTTTGGTCTTGTGCAGGGTTTTAGAGACCTGAAAGAATTTCTCAGATGTTTTTTCCGACAAAAGTTTTCACTGGAAAGGAAAAGAAGGCAAAGCAATTGACATGATGCTACGTGGGTTTTTTGACTTTAAAAAACAGTCCCTGTGAGTTATTTTCCTCCACCTTTTAATCATCAAGTTTTGTCACACCCCTTATTCCCAAGCCACAAGGACCCCTGCAGCAAAGCAAGCCTTTGCTGGAGAAGCATGGATTGCCTGCACTCCCCTGGGCAAGCTCCTGCAGAGGTAAGTCTTGTTTGGGGACTGTAAGGAGAGGAAAGAGTGCAAAAAGACCAGCTGTGAGACTTAGAATGATTTTCTACCATGTTGTTCTTAGTCATATTCCACAGATTACCTATTCAATCATTATCTTACATTGAAAAAAACCATTTTAAATCACTGTTAAATGGTAGATAAGTTCAGAAACTAAAGCTAAGAATTGTAGAGCAAGCTGTGCTGTTGGTGTCCAGCCCAACTGGCAGGTCCTCCCTTGTGCTGCCAGAAAACATCACCTTTTCTTCTGGCTAAATAATACCAGCTACATAAAGCCAAATAAAACGTGGGACCAGAACCTGTGGCTACAAATAACTTCAGTCAGACCGGGAAGGGCAACCATCAGGCTTGGCAACACAGGCTGTAAATATGTCCTTCACACACAGGCTGTCCAAAATCAGCAGGTTGCAGCAGCACGCTTGGCACTGGGGACACCTAAGTGCAGCAAATTCTCAAGGGAGGCGGTTCTTTCCCTCTACGTGTTCTCAGGAGACCCCACCTGAAGCATTGTGTCCAGCTTTGGCCCCCACAGCATAAGAAGGACATGGACTTGTTGGAGTGAGTCCAGATGAGGGTCATGAGGATGATCAGAGGGCTGGAGCACACCTGTGAGAGAGCTGTGGCTTCTCAGACTGGAGCAGACAGATCTGGGGAAACCTTATAGCACCTTCCAATACCTAAAGAGGCTCCAAGAGAGGGGAGAGGGACTTTAGGCAAGGACAGGGAGTGGTGGGACAAGAAAGAATGGCTTCAAACTGACAGAAGGCAGGGTTAAACTAGATATGAGGAAAAACGTACATAGAGATGTTTAGATGAGATGCTAGGAAAAATTACCACGAGGGTGGTGAGGCCCTGGCACAAGTTGCCCAGAGAAGCTGTGGCTGCCCCATCCCTGGAAGCATTCCAGGCCAGATTGGATAGGTCTTTGAGCAACATGATCCAGTGGAAGGTGTCCCTGCCCATGGCAGAACAAGATGGTCTAGGAGATCTCTTCCAACCCAAACCATTCCAGGATTACTCGTGAGCTGCTCAAAGCTGAACACTTAGCTGGATGATCAGCCCAAATGCTCATATTGTCTCCTTTACCCCATGGGCACCTAAACCACTGCCAAGTCCAGCAGACAGGGCTCTGAAGCTCCTCCCCATTCTTTCTCACCTTCGTGACAACAGGCTACACCCCTGGTGTGTCTGCACAAAGGCCAGGGCCAAGGAGGTGCAGCTCCTCTTGCAGCACTGTCCTGCCTCAGCCATTCCCTCCCAGGTTGGCACCTGCACCATCCCCAGCATGGGGCAGATCTGCCTGTCCACAGGCTGCCCCTGAGGCACAGGGTCCTGCAGCAGCAGGGTCATATCTTCAGTAGAGCTGCATTTATCTCGTCATAATTCAGACTCTTCTCCCCCTCAGCACATGTACCCAGCTGCTCCAGCTTCTCTTTGCCACGGAGCTCACTGCAGGGTTTATACCTATCCAAACCACAGGTTAACAAAACCCTACACCTCCTTCCTCTGCCCCCACCCCAACAGAAACCAGCATCAGAGAGTGATTCTGCATGGCTTCACCAGGTAACCCAGATGCAAAAGTCCAGCCAAGCCCTCCTTGCATTTTGCCAAGATTTCATCCATTTCACTGCCTTAATCCAGGCTGGTTACACGATTTTAGCTTTTTCAAACTTCAGCAACAGATGTGTAATGTTTCTGCCTATCAAGAATACTAAGTTCCTTTGCTGTATTGTGTCTGATGGGTCAAACCCCCAGTAAATCAAGCTCATCGTAAAGCAATACTACCACACATAAATTTAAGCCTTTTAGTGCAGGCCTTTCATCAAGCCATAATGCTGTCCATGCAGCAAAATCTAGACACTTCGGAAAGCCTAATTGTAAGTTCAGGCTATGAAATGCTCTTTTTCCTGTTTAAACCTCTTTTTATCACCACCTCTTGTTGCCCTATGGTGTATATTGATTATATATATTATACAGCAAGAGGTAATTGTGTGAAAAGAGCTGTGTGTCATTTGAGGAAAAGGGAAATAAATAAGTGTATTTGGCAAGACTGAGACACACTGGGTGAGTACATGTCACTCTGCCTACAAAAACACACAGTGATTGCAGGCTCTGCTGTAACCTAAATTGTAACAATTAGAAAAGTAATTGTTAAATTACAAGAAGACATCAAACTCTCAGACCTCCCGGGGACCCTGTGCATTTGGCCATCCTCAGCAGTAAAATGAAAGGTGGGTGTCCCCTTTGTCACTATATCATGAAAACCAGACCAGGTGGCTAATCCTCCTCAGGGAACTTGAACCTTGGCAAAGCATCTACCAGAGGCTGAACAGATGCTTAGGCACTCATTAACCAATTCATTTCATCGTCACGCACACAAATGGGAGTGTAACACTGAGAGCCTCAGAACTCTGCTTCCACCCCCACAGCTGAGACCCAAAACCTGCCCCTTGCTCATTTAACACGGCCCAGGTCAGCAACAGGAGTTTAACTTTTCCAGCCATCTGGGAACACGTCGGTCAGCAGCACAACGCAGCAGGAGCCCAATTTCAGAGCTTTGGGAGCAGTTGGATGGAAGTTTTTGGATTATTTTGGGGACTAGCTTCTGTATTTATAACAAAACAGTAGCAAACCCCTCGGATCCCAGGCTGCAAGCACTGTTAGATGAGCTGCCACAGCACTTATAGGGTCACTGCTGCAAGCAGGACCGCTGGCAGCTCCCACCCCTGCAGCACTGGCAGGCTCGTGGGTTTTAGCAGGAGATCCAGCAGCAGCCTCAGAGCTCGGTCTAAAGACTGCACCAAGCTTGAGGATGACTTGAAGCACCACATTACAGTGACAGGGTGGCTGTAATACCTCTAGCAACTACCTGAGGATGGGATTATTAAAAAGAAAAGGAACAACAGAAAAAAACAACCAAACAAAAACACCCAAGCAACACAACAGCAACAAGAAACCTTCCCAGCCCCCCCCCCCAAAAAAAAACAAACCAAAGCCTACAACAAAAGACACACAATGAAAGCCTTAGGAGATGATCAGAGATGTAAAATACTGCAGGGGTGTGTTTACAAAATATAATTTCAATAACATAAATACAACAGGGGATAGGAAAAGTCACAAAAGCAAAGCAGGTTTTTTTTTTTTTTTCTAGGAGTAGTTTTAGACTTTTAAGCCATTAAATAGGAGGCAATATCTAAAAGAGACAGAGAAAAGAAGTTAACCCTGCCCCAAAATACAGTTACAAACAGAGAAAAACTCTCTTGTCCAGCTACTTCATTTTCATGTTAGACAATAACTGAAAGAAGAGCATCAGTATCAGCAGAAGCATCAATGTAAGGAGAAACAAGGAGCAGGACTCCTGTACACAGCTGTACTTTACTTTCAGCTCATTTGCTTTCCCCTAGCATAGCATCAACAGAGAGCTGCTCCATTACCTTGGTAAAACCAACAAGCCACTGGAGAGTCATTCAGTCAGGGCTGCAGGAAAATTGCAGCAGTGCCCAGATATTTTTGCAGGTAAACCTGATTTTTCTTTACACTAGTTTCACTTGTTTAAACAACAGAAACATCCATCAGTACAATGTTGGGTGTTTGGTCAGTTAGGTGTTTTCAAAAAACGTGGCTATGACCAATACCACACTTAGCACTACCAACACCACTGCAGCTGCTTTAAAGAAGGTGTTAGCCTGAGTTCATATTAAAAACCATATTTTGAACACTTTTATTCCCTGGAAAAATTATCTTAATTGGTAAAGCGTAATGAAATGTGCTAAAACTAAACCCTGCCTTAGGCATCAGGGGCTGTCAGAAGAACCAAAGCTGGACTGGAAGAAGGTCCCAAGGAAAACTTTTGTCTCTGCCTATGATCTTTCTGCCTGCCAGAGAACTCAGAGCACAGTCCTACCTACCAGGCAGCAGCCAAGGCTATGGCAGCCTTAGAAGTAACTTTTATAGACTTTGGCAGAACAAAACTTCTCTCAAGTTTGTATTTTTAGTCTATTTTTTAAGGTACAAGCTGGTGATGGAGTAGCTTGTAACATGCCTCTGAAGAGGCAACGCTGGTGGATTTTGGAGCCAAATAGGGATTTTTATCCTCAAAGGATGAGAAACCAGCAAAAGTCTGAGACTGCCTTTGTGTGTTTTACAGCACTGGGCACAGGGGGTACAGAGACTGGAAGAAGAGATTCCGAAGAACAAAAATAAAGCAGAAGGGAGAAACGCCTTTCCAGCTGCCAATCTCCAGGCAACAAAAGCCCACAGCCCCCCTCCCCCCCATCCTCAGGGAGAGACAGACCAACTGCTGCAGGACTTACAGAACTGATCCTGCCAATGACAGACACGACCCAAGCCCCAAAAACCTTAGGAAAGAACTGCTCTGTAGACACACACTTAAAATAAATAAATATCTCATCCCAGGCCAGAATAGAGACTTCTTAGACCCCAGATCACTGACAAGACAGCCAGCAGTGGTGCTACTGTCATGTCAGTGCAGCTGTTGGCTCATCCACAGGAGAGGCTCCGCACAGCTTTCAGATGCCAGGACAGAAAGCTCAGTCCAGGTGCAGCTCGTCCTGCCGCGAGTCAGGGCTGCTGGCAAGACCCCAGCTCTACTCCCAGCCCTTCTAATTGCATCAAAGGGAAAGAGAGTGGGAAAACGCCACAATTTTATTTCTGAAAGTAAGAGCTGATGAGGATTATTTACACACAGCAGTAATTCACAATTACATCAAACCCTTGGGTACCTTAATTCTGTGCATCACACAAATTACAGAGCACAAAGGGTTTCTAATTGCAAGTCTCTGGTAGCTGGGAAAAAGCTCAGGGAGCTGGATCAAAGTAGGTGGGATGGATGCACCCAGGGAAGCTCAGAGATACTCCACAAGGTTTCAGCGTACTCAAAAAAATGCTCCTTCTACACTCTGAGCCCCAGATTCATAAACCTGTTGAGAAAAGCTGATATTCTCAGAATTTTTCACTTGCTCAGGAAACAAACAAAATTGAAGCTCCTGTTTCTCTACAGAGTGACCTGCTGCAGAAAAAAAGTGCTTGCAAAGCAGGAGAGCAGCAGCTGGGGCATTGCCGCTAGTGCTGGAAGTGGCACTGAGGTGTCCCTGCTTGCTTCTCCCAAGAAACAGGCTGTCCTGGGCTGGAGCCATCCAGACAGCACGACCTTGCTGCACGTTCAGCTCCAGCACGAGCTCTGTCCTGCAACCAGGTGCCAACTGGAACAAAAGCACCTTCAAAAACAAGTAGTCCATCCCTCTGCTCAATTGTCCTATTTCTGAGAAACATATCAGCACTTTAAGAAGGCCAAAGCATGCCGTGCCCAAGAACAACTTTTTTTTTCCTTAGAAGATACACAAGTGCCTTCAAACTTTTCTCCTTCCCCTGCCATTCCAGGGGAAAAACACCCAGCAAAACAGAAGAGAAATGAAGTCAAATGTGCTTTATTACTTATTAGTTGGTAACATAATACTTGTGACAAGCTGAACAGTTGTAGCAGGCGGCTGTGGAAGTCACTACAGTGTTTAGAACAAAAACAGGAATGAGAGACAGCTCTGAAAGGGAGATTTTAAGCACAGCTCAGCCATCCTACCGTGCCCAAACCAAGCACTGTTATTCAGTTAATTTAGTGAATGAATCCCTCAGGGTCTCCAGCCATCTACCACTACAGCTCATTAGAGCCCAATATCCGACTTTTCATGTTGTATCACTGAAAGCACTTATGCTTAAAACGTAATTAAACTTAAACCAAACAAGGGCTGCTTTCCCCCCTCGGCTGCCCTGGGACGTGCCCCAGCCCTGCCCGCCCGGCCAAAGGCACCCACCTCTGCCGAGCTATTTGGGAAAACACCCCGTGCTTCCCACCCCGCCGCTGACATTTGCCCGGCCGTTCGTCCTGCGAGCAATTAGAAATCTAAATACTGGGTGTAATGCCTGGCTATTGGGATTTAGACTCTTACAAACGAGTAATGCAGTAAGACTTGCTGTCCAACGAGGTGTCTTATTGAAATATCCCAGGCTGGTTTGCTTGTCACAGCTGTCGTTTCAGCCATTTGCACTTACACTGTATTGCTTTCATTACAAAAATAGAAATTTGTGTCCTAAGTGCTGCTACATTACTAATGCTAAATATTTAATTCCCCGGGGTTCTAATTATGGTTGAGCACTGGCAACACTGATTCTACTTTTTAATAACAACTGTAAAAGCAGTTTGAGCATTTTTCAATTAATTAAATACATAGTGTACGAGTAACCTCTTGTCATTTTGCCCTCCAGGACCTGAGCTAATTTGCGTGGAATAAAATGTTTTGAAAATTAACTGATATACTGGTCTGATCATTGTTGTTCTATTAAATTATAGTCTGCCAAATGAGTGGTGTATAATAGTTACATACTGTACCGTTCACTTATTTATGATGGCGTGGTGGTTTTTTGAAAAAAAAACTTCTCCAGCACATTTCTAGAGAGCACACTGGAGAGGCCTAATTAGCAGGCAGGAGATGGTCTATGCACCACGGGCATCAGTAGACTTACAGTGCAGGGAGACTTCAGCAATGAAAAACAAAGCCTCTCTCCATTCTCCAGACCTCATTTTCACCTTCTTTCATAGCTGAAATTAAAAGTGTTAATTAAATGACTTTCTGCTGCATAAACTCCTATGGATTAGTTAGTAGTTTACACTTTAACACATGGGAATTGACTCACAGTATTAAAACACGCGAGTAGTTTAGAAATGTTTTTGTCTTCAACTTGCAGAACCCAATATAAAAAGACTTGTCCATAAAATTAGTTTTTTGGACTACAAAGACACTTAAAAATACCTAGCCTGCCCATACAAACAACCAGGCCTAAAACTAACTTCTCCTGCATACCTAATACAATGCTAAAATTATACAGCGTATTTTCCATTGACACAGTCCTACAAGTTTAGAACACTGACACACAACAGCACCTTATGTATCCTGGTAAGGGAAACTAACCTCTTGTCCAAGTCCCGCATTAAAGATGGGGACTCAACTGGGAACAACTTAGCAAAAAACCCCAAAATTCTGAAAATGTCTTTGCCACATGTTTATTCATAGCTGATGAAGAATGCTCAGCATGTATTTTAATATTGTATTTTATTTTACAGTGTGCAACAATGGTAAGTCAAACATATTGCATGAAAAATGTTTAAGGTCTAAACATTACAAAATATACAGGTGAAAGTTTGCTAGTTTTAACCAGGAAACTTAACAGTAATGACAACATTCTACTCTGGAATCATATGAAATAAGGATGATAAACAAGTCTATTTTTTCACAAGTTGCAAAAGTATCACACGTGGAACATTGCACTCATCACACTAGTTAAAATGAAACCCAGCCTCAGTTTATGCTGAGTAAGATTCCTTGCTTGCTACCACAACACTCACACAGTAAGAACTGTAATTCAAACTAAGCAGGGATGCCTTCCAGTTTAAAAAAATAAATTAATTTAAAACCCCTACAACATACTGCAGATTACTTTTCATACCAAGCAAATTGAGAGTCTCAGTCAGCATTAAACCACTTTTTTCCCAAATAAATACTAAATAGAATATACAATCACTGTCAAATGAAAGTGCTCAGGTCAAGCATCTGTTAGTAGGTGTACAAGTACATACATAAAACACACACACAGACAAAATATGAAGAACACCAGCAGTGTATTGCAATAACAGCTCTCTTCTTAAAGACAGATTTATATAACAGCATAAAACGCAGAAGTTATCTTTACTACTATTAAAAGCTCCCCAGTATCTCTAGATGTCTGCCTTCAATAAATCCTGGAAACATTCTGCTCACATACTGAGTTTTCAGGAATGTGCAGCACATGTCAGCTTCAATAAAATCAGTACAGTTCTTTAATTACTCCATTCACCCAGCAGCTGCTTTAACAAAGTATTTTTCTGAACATGTGAAAATGTAAAATACCCAAAAAAACCAGTCATCTATGTGCAATGACCACTCAGCACCTAACAATAATGGATATACTGAGGGACAAAAACGTGAGTTGTGCCAAGCCATATTTCTCAGTGACTGACTGAAAAGCACTTTGAGTCAGCACTAAGCTTTTAAAACTCTAACCCTAATCAATCGTAAACAAAGAAATAAAGATCTTGTCACAATATACTTTGCAGTTGAGATAACCATGATACACAGAGTATCACCATACTGTTTCAGAAGGCTTTAAGCATTCCCCAAACAGAGTAACACCTTACCACATCAGACGGCTTCAGGTATCTGCCCGTACAGAGTAACACCACACCTTCAGAAGGCTGCAAGCATCTGCCCCTCTTGCTCTTCAGCCCAAGCTTTTATACCCCCACGTTAATGCACTGCACCTGTGAGCCCTCTGCTCCCTTTGGTGGTTGCTCAGTGCCCCTGGGCACTCCATGGCTGATTGCTGCCAATGCTGCTCACCTGCTGCTCACAGCTGGAGCCCATTGGGGATGAGGCTGGGCCAGCCCCACTCCCAATTGCCACAGACTGTGCATCTACAAGATCTCACAGTTAATTCTAAAATCTTAAACGCTAACACATAACTTAAAATATATTTTCTGCTTTTTTTCTGATTTGCACAGCATTCTTCCCAAGTAAAATACAGACTTCTGCATGAAAACAGGCTTGTATATACAAGCTGAAAAATGACAACACCTATTTAAACACATGAGCTAATTCTACCACATTTGGACTTTGGTGGCAGTGTATTGATTGCCATAGAGCAGAATACTCTGTATTACCCTGTAAACTGTATTAGACTGTATACCCTGTTGGCCAAAACCAAAGGTGCACAAGATTCAGAAATCTACACGGAGACAACCTCTCCCCTTCTCCAAAGACTTCTGTCCAAAAGTCTTTTCATGGTACAGGACAGCAAACACCATCTCCCCAGGCTGTAGGGCACTTGGAAAAGTATGACTTGCACACATTTGGTGACAGCGTGGCAACAAAAAGCCTATTAAACAGGAAAAAGGCAGATGACTGCATACAATCAACTTGCAATCATTTTCTTGTAATGTATTAGTGAATACTGCTTAGCCAGCTAACTAATCTTAGTGGAGAACAAACCTAATTTATCCACAGCAGGATGTTGTCAGATTATTTTCAACCTAATAATTATTTCTAGCAGAAAGGCAATATAACACTTTGTAGAAGTAGACACTCTGTAGAAGACACTTGCCCTGAAAAAGATGATCATGTGCTGTTTGATTAATGTGGGTGGGAGGAGGATGGATGAACCAGAAAAACCTACCTCAGCCAATGAAACACCCCACAGGTGAAAGAGGATCTTTGAAAAACGCATGGCACTAGGAGTCAGGAACATTCCCAATGCCCCTCCTAATCCTTTTTTGAAGATAAGCTTAATTACCTTAGAGAACTTTTCAGTGGAAGCTGCTATTCTATGAAGATATTTGCTGCACTGAGACTTCTCAGTCCCTTCCAAGCCAGAAGGATGTCTAAGATGACCCAGTCTGACCTCAAATGTTGCAAAAGCCACAGAAGCCAGTGAGGAATTCCTCTACCACCCCCAGCCATTTGTTCAAACATATACCTCTATAAAATATTTCATCCTCATTCAAAAGATAGAAAATCTAATATACCCTTTCTAATAATTTCTAATGATTCATTGGTCTTATTAAAAGTTTGTCATAGTTAGTTTGTCATAAACTGATTTTTATCTCTGTGTATTGTCAACACATATTGCTATAAAAATGTTGTGTTATGTCTGGAGTATGCAAACAGTCATATAAAATCAAGTGTCCCATTACAGATGTAAAGATTATTGTCAGGAATGCACCTTTTATTCAATCAAGTTAGAACTGAAATTAAAGGAGTTAGAAAGTAACCATATAGTACCAGTTAAGAAGGTAAACTATGTTTTGTCCAACATATTTGTGGAAAACTTATATAGAAGTCATGTGTTTATAATAATAAACACACCATTATGATTGGGACTCCTGATAGATTCAGACCAAATTCAGCAATCACTGAAGAGCCAGGAAGTCTACTTGAAACCAACCTATTATTTGGAGTATTTGTAAGAAGAAAATCTGCCTTCCCTGAAGTTTTATTTTGTTGTCTTTTTAGCACTACATAAACAGTATGGCAGTTTAACTATAGTATTTGATTAAGTGCTTATATGTAAAGTTTTACTCATCAGCTTGACATCCATGACAGTGCTCCATGTAAGATGTTATTCTGCAGTACTGGTTTACCTGTGTATTGCCACTTAGGCAGGTAAGTAGATTCCTAGGCAATCACAAGCATTTCCTTAACCATTTCAATCTCAGTACTACAGTAATCCACTTGAAGATAAAAAGAGTCATATGACTGTCTCAGAGAGCTGTGGAGGTCATTTGCACTTAGTCCATGGTCAGGGGAGACATGTGACAGTAGTTTGGGGGGAGGCACATCACTCCTGAACCCAGCACTGAGAGCTCAGCCATGGCTCAACCCTGGGCTGCTGGAACAGGGCTCAGCTCTCACACCTGGAGCCACACTTGCCCCTTCCTCACACACCTGGCATTTATTTCCCTCCCTTCCATATGTACAGTATGGCCCCTGCATATTCCTCATCCTTTACCTTCAGGACAAATAAAAGCACACAACCTGAGCTGGAGGCTCAGTCCTCTCTGTGACTGTGTTCTTTTCACCTGGCAGTGCCCCAAGAGGAGACACAAGCAGTGCTGCTGCTCTCAGGTTTCTCTTGTTCTTTGTATGCCCAGGTTTGCTCTAGGAAGGCACGTAGATTCCACAGCCTTTGCACAAGAAGGGTCAGTGTGGAAGGAGCTGTTCAGCACACTGCTTTTACTCACTATGTCTTGGAGTACTAAAGATTACCCATACCATTCTAATTTTGGCACAGGGACTAGCAAGAGCTTGGGTGCCTCACCAGACTCCAGCATCTACTGAACAGCAGCCACTTCTGCTGGAGGTGTTCTCCCTTCTCCACTCAAGGCAGCTGATGTGTCAAAGGCAGCTCTCCTGAGGCATGTGTTGGCTGAGGCAGCCTCTTTGATGAGTAAAGTAAAAAGTGTGTTCCCTAGATAATGGAAACACTTGTACCATTCCCACACCTTGACCAGATACATTTTCCTGAAATAAGTGTCTGGCATGTACACACACACACACTGGTTCTCTCCCCTCATACTGGCACACACAGGGAGTAAGTCAAAGAGCACAGGTTTATTCTGCAGTATCCAGGGTGTCCCTGGAAAGTGAATATTATGCCTGACAGATCTGCACAGCTTTCAAACACGTCCAATTTTTACCACATCCGAGAGATGTAACTGCACCTGCTGAAAAGGCGACACACCAGGGCCAGCCCTCAGCAGCTCTTGTCAACACAGCCCCCTTCCCAGACATGACGTCTGCACAGCTGGCCTGTGCATGCCCTGTCCTTTCATCAGAGTGACCCAGGGCACTGGATAACTAATATTTGATAACACCATTAACTTTGGCTGAAGCCAGCCTGTGTGTGCTCAGGGAAACAGCTCAGTCTGCTTCCCTAGCAGGAGAGAATGAGCAAGCAAGCGTGCATGAAGCCTCCTTCTTTAACCAGCACAGCTGCTGACAAAGGAGCCTGTATCTCTCGCCTTCTCTGAAGTTAATCCCAGCAGTTTAAAGCAGACTTGTGAAAAAAGCATGAATCTGAAGTTACTCTGAAATGCTACTCCAAGGACACATTAGTTCCACTAGAGTCAAAGTATCCGCCAGACGCAATAGGTCGAGTTCTAGTCGAAGAGATTGCACAGAAAGTAAGAGCTAATAATTCTTAATTTGGCATAACATGACATTCCCAACAGCTTCTCTCTCTCCTTCCAGTAATTGTATCTTGGCAGTGTACATATTAAAAAATCATTGCACAAAAGACATGTGCTGTTGGGAAAAAAACCCCAAAACACCTTTCTTTGTGTTGTGTCGTTCCAAAATTTGAAGACATTTTCACTGAAAGGGAAAATATGCTGATCAAAACACAAAGGGGACAAAACCTCATTCATTCCTTATTTGTTTAAGAATTACTAAAAAGAAACATCTTTGCAGGAGGCTAGGGCAACAGTAATTTAGACATTAATAAATTGAGCATTGTAACAATAACCGTTCCATTGAATAAAATAATTATGGCAAGAAACTTTTCACATGGCATTCAACAGATATTAAAAATAAATGAATGAAGTATGCAACTTAAATTACTTCAAAAATAAAGACTTTCTAGCAGTTTACCATAATGACAACATTCAGTAGAAAGATACAATAGCTCTTTGTAGCCTAAAAATTGTCAGTTTTATTTTATAAAGATGACTTCCAAAAGCACATTGTCATGACAATTGAGTTTTGAGGAAAAAACAACCTGTCATTTGATAAACAGAAGAAATTAACTGTCATTAAAGCCACTTAAGCACTCCTCCTTCCTGTTATCCTTCTCATCTTGGCAGTAACTGATAAGAAGATTTCAGGGAGGCTCAGTCATTGATGGCAGGATCTACAAAAGAAACAATTTTTCATACAGTTATTCTCATTCCCAGGCTCCAGTTATTGTATTTCACTAACCTGCACTTCATTGGCTTCCTTCTGCCTCTGGCACGGGCACAGTGGACCATGTACTTCATAGGAAGAATCACTGCTCCCTGCTACACCTTACACCATGAAAACACAGAGGTGGCTGCAATCCTGTGGCGTTAATATTACATACAAAGGTAACAGTAACAAAGTCCTGGTAACAGAGCCCTGTTATCCACCAACTGTGAATTGCTAATACCAGCCAGTGCTTTAGCCAATAGGGACCAGACATTACTCATTATCATGCAGTTCATTACTAATGGGACATGGTTGAACTTGAGCCTGTAACTTCTGGAAAATGCACCACTCATCCACAGGAACATACCAATGAAATAAATGAAGGACCAGATGCAATGGTTACAGCAGAATTAGTGAACAGGTAAACTACAACTGTATATTTCCTTCCCCTGTTCCCCCCCAAAAAACATTACCTAAGATTTTTTCTGACTAAGTAAGCAGCTTCAAGAGGAAAGGAAGACATGGATTGGGTAAAGAAAAAAGCTCTGAGCCTTGCATATCCAGACTAAGTCCCGTGCAACCCCAGGAGGTTGTGTGCATGGCAACCCCACTTCCAACACACAGAGTAATTAATTGTATTCCCACATTAAAGCTACCATGGCACACCTCCACCTTGGCAGATTTCTAGCTGGCTTTAATCCTTTCCACCTTCCACATGCCAGGCTCCTCACACCAACTGGCCCTCAGTGACAGCTGAGTTTTCAATGCCATACAGTACCTTGATGCAAATGGGTTTTGCCCTTTTCTCCACCTTTTGCTAGGCTACACCGCCACTTAGTCACCACACTGACATAACAACTCCACCTTCTCTACTGCAGTGCAGCTGTACATCCACTGACGTGACAATGGGAAGTGAGGGCTCCATCCCTACAGGAACAGAGCTGCCTCTCTGTTTGCAACTTGCATCATTTTCATGCTGAGGACAGAGCATATGGTCCTTCGAAGGGACATCAAAATAAATATGACAGGTCAGTGCAATCATCATACTGAATGAATTCAAATGATGCCATATCTAAAATGAAATGTGTGCACATACTAAAGATTCAAATGACAAAAAAATTCCCCTACCCTTTATCCCTCTCTGAATTATTTATGAATTCTGCAACTCCAGCTGTTGCCACCAGCCCAAGGACACTACTTCATTTTGGGAATGACACTTCATATTAAAAGATAAGTCAACAAAAGAAAACAAAAAAAGAAAAAAAAAAGGACACTGCAGACTTTTAAAGACCACAGAAAAGCACAATATATCTTTTCCCAGCTCTTACAAAGGAAAATAATCGACAATCAATTCTGTTCATGTTTCTCAACTTGTTTCCATAATTCCAGACACAGATTTCAACACTCATGCATTAAGTCAGCCATGCCTTTTTAACCATTGCAGTTAAGCAAGACTCTCACAGCATCTTGGATCCCTCAGATATTTTTATAGGGTTATCTCAGTCTTACAGTTCACCATAAACCATATGCCAACACACCAAAGACCATGATACTATCTGCACTACTGACAGCTTTTAGTACATAAATGGTCATTCCAAAAGAATAAAATATTTGCATATACAGAATTGCTTTTGGGAAAGCAGTAATTTGTCCACAAATTTAAACAAAAAGAAGCAACACCTTCAAAATGCAGTTTAGAGCACAAAGAATTGGTTTCAAGTAATCATGACATTTAGATGAGCAAATTCTACATAGTGCTGTCTACTCTGATTTGGATTCCATCACACCTTAGTTCTTAGATTTCAAATCAGTAATTTGGCAATGGGAAGGAGGCAGCATGAGAAGGCTTAGCCAGTAAGCACAATTTCCATCACCTACATCGACATGCTCTCCTCTCTCACTTTAAACTAAACTTGTTTTAGTTGGCTGGTCTGTAGAGCAGATAGATAACACAGAGGCTGAGTAAATAGGAAAAAAAAATTAAAATCCACCATTGGTTTTGGTTGCTACTTTATCCATAATGGAATCAAGATCTGAATTGTTACACAAAACCACCCACTACAACAACATACTGATGCATTGTGTTCACTGTGAAATTCACTGAAATGGGTCATAATTTGCAAGTTGCTGAGTGCTGAGAGACATACAGCCCCTAAATACTAGCCCGTCATGACTGACCAATAGCCTCATCTCTGCCACAAATGATATTATTCTGTTCTCTACCCATGATCTTAATTTCACAGTGTTTTCTACTTTTACTTTTACCTAACTGAACAACAATTGGCCTTATGTTCTGCTCCTGGGGGATCCCAAATGCCACAAGAACTTTTAACCAATTAATTATTTAGCATTTTTTTTTGTCTGAGATTTTTATTTTCTCCTCCATAGTTCACTTGAAAGTGGACTAACACTTGTCACAATTCTAAGACAGAAAAATTTATGAATAAACTGCAGAGCTTCCAAGGCGCCATCATCAGACAACTCCAGTATCACCCACAAATTAAAATAAAAAGCCAAAAATGCACCATTTGCCTTTATTGTCAAGCACACGGTTCAGGCCTGAGCTGGAATGTCAGATATTCAATAAATAAACTCATCTTTGGGAAAGGCAGCAAAGCCAGAGTTGTTGCCTGTCTTGCAAGTGAAAAATGCCAATGGCCTGCAAGCAGAGATCTGCTGTTACTCAGTTTGGTACCATGAGCTCATGCAGTGTTATCCAGGAAAAGGAGATGTTGTTAAAACAAACATTTATTTGCCCTTCAGTCTACAGCAGAGCTGGCACCCAGCCCTGAACAGTCTCCCTCTTCCTCGCTACTGTGAGAAAGATACTGAACAAATCCTCCCCTTCCATCTCCTGCTGTTGGCCAAAGAAACAAAAAGGTACAGAAACAAAGAACAGGCAGAGAACCTGAGGTGTGTAAAATGTCACTGAGCAGGAAGTTAAGGTTCAACACTGTAACATTTGTAGATCTCTTGTAACATTTACAAGAGCCCAAAATTCTCCTGTTGTCACAGCTATATATTTCAGTTTATTAATAATTATTATTATATCCAACATTTTGAAAATATGCACAAATCCTCTCAAAACTACAATTATTTAGTTGTAATCCACTCAAGCGTACATCACGCTTTTTTTTGAAAACTAGCAAATTAAAAACAGGAACATATCTCACATTCCAGGGTTGCCATTTAACTCTCAATGCCACAGGTTCTCAAGTGCCTCCTGAAATAGTTTCTAGCTGTGCTAAAGGAATGACATTTGAAAAAAAAAAAATCACCTGTGTGCTGATAGGAAAACATCCTTCTGAAGATTTTCACAAGCTACTTGGATGCAATTGAAGTTAGTCCTTAGAAAATAAGAAAAGTCGTCTTCATGCCCAAACATGCTGACTAAATGCTTCTGGCTATGACATTATTTCATAATTGACACATTACACACAAACAGCCCAAGAAAATATCTTTTGTCTATGTCTGGATTACACGGCTATTTATACCCAGTGCTTCTGCAGAGCCTTCCCCATGTTGCACGATGCTCTTGAATACAAATGACCAATTGATCCTTTCACATGATAGGGCGGGGGTTTTTTTAGTGTTCAATACTTCTAATGTTTAAAAAAACTGTACCTCAATATGTTCTTTAATCCTCACCCTGAACAATTGAGAACATTCGTATTAATCTATTAGATGCTTTTCCACACCACACCTATGGCACTGCATAAATTACTGCAATTTAAATGAATTACTGCTTGAGAATTCTCATGTGGTAAGAAACATGCAGTGTTATATGTTATGGTAAGAAAAATGTGCATTATGGTAACTGAGTTTTATACCACAGTATATCTAGGTGCTCATAAACCATTCTAAACTGTTGAAGGACAAGAATATTAGACTGATCACACAGAACACACATCAGTATGTCAAGAAGTCAATAATATGAAATTAAATCTACAGTTTATTTAGATATATTCCCATGCCCATATTGTGATTCCACATTAAAAATGCCATTAGGCTAACTGAAGAATATTACTGCAAAATATATTTACACCTATAGTATTTCTATCTCTGCCCTGGATAACTTGCATTTTCCTCTTCATGTGTTTGATCTACTGAAACATATTGAAGAAAAAACAACTTGGAGAAAAAAAGAGAAAAAATAAACAGAAAAAAACCCCGAAGTTCTTTTGTTACATTACTCCACATATTACCAATGTTTAAGGATGACTTGTTTAAGACTGCACATTTCAACTACCTAACAGTAAAAAATGAAAAGCTTCTTGCTACAAGCTAAAAAGAAAGTCTTTACCATGCTCCTTGAAGAGCTCATTTTCACATTACTCAGGCTTCATTATGCTGAATCAATATTCGTTTAGTCACTGGGTTATTGACATATTTTAAAATAAAAGTATACCCTTCAGCTACTGCACTCATTACGGGTAATTTGTCTTGTCAGGGAGCAGGGAATATTATCCCAGTCTTTCAGGGCCTGACAGCCCATGGAAATACCTCCCCTTGGTTACAACTGTAAATAATTTTAAGGTAAAATATTGAAAAATCAATGACTGTTTCCTGCAATCTGTCACAAACAAATCAATCATAATCTGCACAGCCAGAGAGTATGATTTGAAGGAGATGAGAGCAGATGTAATTCTTGGCTGGAATCTCTCATTTCAAAATCACCTCACATAATGGTGTCATCATTTAAACACTTAGCAGTCACTGCAACTGCCACTCATAACATCTAGTTGGACAAAACCACAAGGAAGAGGAGGAGAAATGCCACTGCTGTTATGTAAACAAACACTTTATTTCAATGGTTGCAACATTAGCAAATTTCACAGATATAACAACAAGGCTTGCCCCTCCACAAACGTCCAAGGTGCTTTTCCTTTTAAGTGGAAGACTGCCTATAAATGAGCCTCTCAAAATGCAAAGCATTTTAAATTTTAAAACCAAACTATGCTTCATAAAAGGTGAGAAATAATATCTGGTACTAATACTACTTCTAAAAATATTTTATTCGCTCCAAATTGCTCATAACAGAATTATCATCAAATTCTCAAGAGATTAAGAAAGGAAAATTATCTGAGGTACCTTTGTCTTTTTAAGAGCAATAAGGATTTCAATGCTTCTTTGTCCTCTACATATTACATTTCACATCTAATTTTCATTAAGCACACACTGACTCAACTTTAGGGTAGGAACCACCACAAAGTATACACGAAAGAAAGTCATAACCTACATAAATTAATTGCTAATATATTTTCAACTTACATTCAAAGATTAAATGTTGCATATAGAATTACATCTGTATAAAGGATCAACTTATACATAAAGAATTAACTACTGCACTCAGAATGCTATAAACTGAGCTTTGTAAATGTGAATAAATTGTGTAAAACTATCTATTTTTATAGAGTAACACTAATGCTTAGACCAAAATTATTTCCTCCTTTGTCCCCTCACCTCGCTACATTCTCACCCCAATGCTACAGTGTTTAAAAGAATTCTCTGCAGATAAAACAGGATAAAACTGTTGTGCAACTGCAACCACAGGCCTAAGCCTGCATTTTTTGCACAAACAAAATTTACAAATGCTCATGGAGTGTTTCCCTCTGGAGTCTATAATTTGAGCTCTTAATCTTTAATGTGCAGAGCCTGTTATCACATACTCATTTTAATCACATTAACCTTAGCAACTCCTAATTCTGAATATTTATCTTACAACTGTGAGACTAAGAAAAAAATGCAACCAAAAAGATGAAATTATTTTCTCTTTTCTTGAAAAAAATCCCTTAATACTGTTTTTAAAAATCAAAGAATAGGGCATATTGTACATCTAAGTAAACCTCTCCAAGGTTTGCCTTCCTTTAAAGCAGGCTTTAAATCTCTTTATCTTCTACTTGGAAAACATACATCTCTAACTCTTTATTGATATACATCAAAACCACTATTGTTTGTAGCAGCTGGACAGATTCCCTTTCTCAGCAAAATAAATTATTGAAAAAAAAAGAAAGAAACTGAAGTCTTAGACCAGAAGAAGCAGTTAGTGCCTTAGAGGCTAACTAAGAGTAAATATCTGCCATGAAGAAAATCAGCTTATTGTGGGGAAAGGCCACTCCACAGCAAAAGGAAGCATGAGGAGGCAGTGGGTGAGCAATTGCTAAAAACCAAAGTAGCTCCTAGAAATGAGTTGCAGCTCCCCAGTTTTTCCCTGGATGAGATCTATAATGAAGCTATCCAACAGACAGCCCCAGGCTCCTCAGCCCCCTTGCATCTTGTCCCTGGCCCAGGGACAGTGACAGAGGGAAGCCCCGCTCACCATTGTGAGAGGGGGAAGCGCAGCGCGCACAGAACGCATCAGCAGCTTCCCCCAGTGCCATTCCCCTGGGCCAGCTTCTCATTTCTTGTGACAATCACCTAATTAGGTGGGTCAAGAATTGCAGAAGATAGAAGAGATTCATTCTTTCTTACATGCCAGTTCTCCTACTTGTAAAAAGGAAGGCAATGGCTCTTCTACTCCATTGTAAGGCACTTAATAAATGTTAATAATAATTAAGTCAGTCACATCTCCCAGACAAACACTGTCAGATCTTTTTTTGCAGTATTTCAGAACTATTTGGCTCAGGAGGGAGCTCCCACAAGCTCCAGACAGAAAAGGACGCAAAAATTCCATCCTTCAATGCAAGAGGTCACAGAGGGCTGTGCCACAGCAGACATTTCACAAGCCCTGAGGAGCAAGAGCAGCACATGCTGCTGCACTACAGATGTTAATAGGTCAGCACTGTGAGTGCAATTTCCTGTTGGACAAAGCATTAAGATGCTCTAACAGCTAGTAGGACTGTGAAATCTTTCTGGTTAAAAAGTTGAACGAGATTCAATTTCTTGAATGAAAAGATGGTGGGGTTTTTTTCCATCTTTATTAAGAAAAGCACTACTGGTTATGGAAAGAGCTGAAAAAAGAAAGACAGTGGCTTTAAGAAAGCTACTAGCATTTCCTGTAGTACCCACCTTCTCCATTTACTGCTCTCACCCATAATGTTCATTTAAGCCACAAGCATATGTTCATTTATTTAATGCAGCTCCACATGATCACTAAACAATATAGCAATGCCATATTACATCATGCAACTGACATGACACTATTGGCAATACTCTACCGAATGAAGTTCAAGGAATGAAGTCTTCCTGTTTGGGCATTACAGAAAGATGAAGAATGCTGCTTTGAAATAGCTCCTGCCTTCCAATTCTGTCCTTCCCTTCTTCAGCATTGCCGAGACCATCTCACTGAGCTCATCTGGAGAGAGCAAACATACAAAGAAAACAATATACTTATTACACGCACTGTGCAATTTTCTCAACAGAAATGGAATAAAGCTGATGTATCTGGAAACATTAATTCTGCATTTTGTAAGTGACTAAACCCAGCACCACAAAGGAAAGTGCCCCTCCTCTAATGCTTTGCTTAATGAATCATATCATACTCATAGCAGATTACTTACCATTAACTCTGAACAGGACTTAATATGGTTAAAAATACTGCAAGCCCAGCTGCATTCTGGCTTTGTACTAGGTCTTTTCCCATATTCAGGCAGGTACACGATAGCATGGACTGCTGGGTCCATTTTCCCCACTGTGCATCTCACTGCTTCTCTCTTGGGTGCAACCTAGAAAGGCCAAAAAAAAAAGGATATACGGAGAATGGGGGCTGGAACAAAAATACAGTATTTGTCACTAATTTCAGACAGCATGTTTCTCTGACAAACAAGGACTACAGACTGAGCAATGCAAGGGTTTCTTCACCCATTGATCCTGTATGTTTGTTAAATCCCACAGACTCTATGTTAGTGCCACATCCCACTGGATGGTGTTCAATCCTGCATGTTCCAAGAGGTGCACCACAAACACATGCCTACGGAAGTCAAAGATCTGAGGAACAGGGCAGTTTAATGGCATTTTGCTAATGAAACAGTAACAGCATTAATCACTTGCTCAAAAACACAACAGTCTAAAAATTATATGAGCATGGTCACCAATTTACATCCAAACATTTCTGAGACAAGCAGAGCTCCTGTTAGGTAAACTGAGACAAAGGTTACATGAACAGATCTAGGTCATAGGATGTGCCAGAAATGCAAGGAGAAAACAAACTCGGGTCTAGCCCCTTGCCTGCTATTAAGCTTTCCAATCCCTTCTCAGCCAGCCTAAAAGTCTCTCCAGCCTTCTGCAGCCTCCTCCCAAAGAACCACCTGGATGACCTCAGCTTAAGTTTTACTTAGTGACACAGTAGCACAGTGTATATTACAGGGAATATCAGCTGAACTTTAACGGAAGCAATACATTAAATACTGAAATAAGAAAAAGCATAAAGGAAAAAAATACCTTTAAAATTACTTTTGAAACTCATGCTCTACAGAGCTGTCCTCTTCCCAAGAGACATTCATGAAACCTAATGCCCAGAGGAGCTGGGAACAGCAAGGTCCTTCCTAGATAAAAGCCAGAAAGTCAGCACAAACAAAGCAATTCTCACACTGCCAATATCATAAAGAAGTCGTAGGCACCTTTTTATAATGACAGAGTATTCTTAATAAAAGCTTCAAGCAGGTTTTACAGCTGCATATTATCCAATGAAACCAGTAATAAACAGCACTGTAGAATTATTTAGTGCAACTCCAATACGCCGAGAGTCTCAACCTGGGTTTTATTTATCACACAGGCTAAAATGTTTGTTCTTGGCTTTACAGTAGCAGCCAAGCCTGTAGCTATCTTTTATCCCAGCACACTGCCATCTGGATATTGATACTTTGCTATGGGATATGAAAGAGGAGCACAGTTACCTAATACAGCTTAATTGAAAACACAGGACCTACATATTATACCATGCATTATTTTACACAAAATTAAATCTGAAGGGCATGAAAATTTCTGTACATGTCAGCAGAGAGTATTTCAGAGGTAAATGCTGTGTTCTTCATCTGCGCTAGAAATGCTAAAAAATAAAAAATTGTGCTTACAAGAAGAAAAAGCTTGGTTTTGCTCTGTTGGGAAAAAAGAAATTGCTCAGAAAGGTGCATCTCCTTCAGGAAGATCAGGAGAGTAATCAGTCACATGTTTATTAGTACAGTAAACTCTGTTATGGTGATCCATATCCACCCTGAAAGGTCCAACTGGTTTGTTTTTCTCCTCAAGCAATGATTTAATAATAAAAAAGAAAAAAATACATGTTGGTTCTACAAATACATCCACTTAAAGCTGCAAAAAGCAGCTTTAAGCATCATCTACATCTGCACCACCCACATTAAGGAATACAGACTAAAAAGCTCTAGTGTTAATAAAACCCCAGAAATAATGAACTGTTAAAAAGAATTCCTTGGGTGTAAGGCCAGAAAGGCTACCTGGCTTTATGTTTCTCCTCAGAGAGGTACTGCTGAGCTCTTGCAAACACCAGTCATAAGGACTGCAAATATATGTAAGTAAAGTAGATAAAGCACAAAATCTTTGGAACACAACACAGCTATTAAGACACTCATCTCTAACACCCACACTGAAGGCCAGATTCCAGCTGCAGGAGCTCCCACCATGCTGCAGCACCTGCAGGCAAAAGGGAATTTGCCACCTTGAGGGAAGCTATGGGCTCGTACATCCCATAAAATAGCACAGGGAGCCACAGCCATCCTTCCCACTGAGCTGCTCCCCATTTGCTGTAAGAGGCAACTAACAGTAGATGTGGCTTGCTTTAAGTGAAAAACTTGTTCTGGACATGAAAGCAGTTTTCACTCAGAGTCTATTTTCTGCATATGTCCATGGAACTGTAAGTAAAATAAACCCTAAAGACATTCTTAACTTAGCCCATACTATGCCAACAAATTCAAGCAAATAATGCCATTTAAGTTAATTACAGGAAACTTCAAGGAAACTGAAATACAGTTTCAGGTTCTCCCATGATACTGTCAAGATCTTTGGAGTTACATGCTCAGTACAGTAACTAGGTGCTTGAAAGACTTGTCAGCTGCACTTCTGTATTTTATTCCACACACTAAAAAGGCTGCTGAAGCAATTTAAAAAAAAAGAAAAAAGACTGGAACTGATAATCAGGCTTCTTTTAGCAGACAAGAAGTGATTTTAAATAGAAAGGCTTGGAGAGAAAAACAAAACTCTAAGCTACCTAATACCCAAATGCTAGGCACAGAAGAGTTATTCCAGGTGTTCATGAATTTACACCTCACTCTCAGACCACAAACACAGAGAGTGTGAACAAGGAGCATCTCGGGCACAGGAAGTGCAGGCAGAAGAAACAACAGAGCAGCTGAGGGTGTCTTGCTCAGAGAGCTCCTCCTTTACCCAGGCTAAGAGCCACAAAACACCAGCACTTCCACTGCACTGCCTGCCCTGGAACTGCCAGCACTGCATCTGAGGGAAGCAGCAGCACTGTCTGCAGGAAAGGGCCCCCAAGTTTTACAGCTAATATTTTTCATGCATTTTTTCAGCTCTTGCCCAGTGAATAATGTATTGATTTAACACAGAAGCACACAGGCCCCTCCCTCCTCTTTGCACACTAATTAGTTTGAGTTCTATGGTTGTGCAAAGATGAGAAAGAAAATTTTCTCTTCATGCCTAATTAAAAAATGAATATTCACATGTATTTCTTTTTCTCCTATGAGCTGTTAATACTTTAAAATATACTGTATGAAACATCTATCAGATGCTTCCAGCAGCAATTTCCATTACCATCTGAGTCTCACAGGTTCATTTTTTTTAACAGGACAGCTTTAAATAAAACAGGGTGTCTTGTAGGGGAAATACTATTTAATTTTTTTTTTCTTTAAGAGGATTCCCTTTAGTGTCACATACATAATTGTTGGGTAATATTGTCCCAAATTGAACTGGAGAAACAAATTCAGTGTCTAAGGTCAGGTATTCTGATAAAGAAATATCAAAAAGGTTTTGAGAAAACAGCCTCCTTCTCATCTACCCCTGTAAAAAGAAAAAAAAAAGTTGAAATGATCTCCTAATGCATCTCCCTTCATAATTCATGCCGAAAGATGACATTTTCTCAGGATCTTAATTAAGATAATGATGAACACCTGTGTCGGCATTCTTTGGCAAGACAGCATTATCCATCATAATCTTTTAAGTACTCTCAAAAAAACCCAACAAAATCGTATGACGGAACCAATCTGTTGCCTCTCCTTGCACTAAGTTTTACATCTCAGACACACAGAAGAACGATTAGATCTTTAAAGACTGCAATAAAAACAGGATCGTTAGATTTTAAAGTTTCAACAGAAAGTAGCTATTAAATTAATTAAATTAAGGTGTATCATATCCAAGATAGCCAAGTTTAACTCCATTCACTATAAGCCACCTGGAACCAAACCATTTACAGTTAGAGCCTACCAATAGCTGTACTTTCAAATAATAGTTTGCTGTTACTTTTAGGATCATTCTGCCACTTTTCATTTGTTTCTCCCACAAAGAAAATATTCTCAGCTGACCCCTACTGTACATTCATGCCCTGATTTATTAAGCCATTTTATGCTGTACCCTGTTTGCACAATTTAACTGAAATCATGCAAAAGAAACCAGTGTAGAAAAAACAAATATGCAAATTCCAGTGTTGCCCTATTTTGGGTCAAGTTTTTTGCAGTCATCTCAAATCCAAGTTCCTGTCATACCAAAAGCCCTACTGGACTCCAACTACTAAACTAACCAAAGACCCTTTTAACAGCTTTGCAGGACCAACTGATCATACTGAAGGCTATGAAAATAGGGATTTTAATTATTTAGTTATAGAAGCTGAATCTAAAATCACATGCCTAAATTCAAATACTGTGAACAGTGCACAGCCAGACTGCAAATCCTTCCCACTGTTAAGCAAGATTTTAAGGGCAAATGTTTTTTCTATTGCATTAACAATTTATCTTCCAAAAAATTATGAGAAAAATATACAAAGTCCAGAATTTTAATATCAACCTACACTGTTGTAGTTTCATTGGCAGCTGCAAAATACACAAACTCCTAATACCAAGAACTCATCCATACCTTCAAATGCAGGCACCTTCAGCAAAAATGCAGAGAAGCAGCAAATGTATCCTCAAGCCTCACGTTTGTTAACAGCACTGATGAACAACATAAGAGTCTTGAAACAAATTTCTTATTTCTCTTCCATCAAGTGGTTGAAAAGTCCTGTAAAGCAGATTAGTCTTAGGCTTTCACATTTTAATATGCTGCTATCAGAGGAAAAAGTTGCTGTGACTAGTCATTCAGTAAAGCTATCAATGTGCAAATAAAGCAGAAAATAGAGACATCCTTAAGAAATGAGTCTCAAATTTGATATAAAGCGAAGGTGACAACCACAGCAATAGAACTATAAACTAAATGTTTCAATATCTTGAATAATTATCTACAGTTCTTTTAAAACTGCAAAGAATATAATAGTGGCATAATGTAGTGAGAATGTCAGTTTGATAGGCACTTACAATCCTGACGGCATAAGAGTCCTATCACTACCGTTTATTAATCAGCTCTGGTATTATGTTTGCAAGGCATGAAAGTATGCATGAACTCACCACAGTTTCCAAAATGTATGCCTATAGAAGAAAGATTAGTGGAACATCAGAAATAAAGAGGGTAATTTTACATGACGTTAACCTTACCTCCTCTTCAAAAAAGTCAGATGCCATGGGAAGATGGTTAAAACTTCTGCTTCTTCCTACAAAGAAAGGAGCACGGAAAAGCAGTTAGTTATTCTACTCACATTTGAAATGAATGATAAATGTATAAAACTTGACCAGATGATATCTCACTCCTCGAACAAGGGGGATTGTCAGAGGATTATGACAGAAGAGCTTTCGAGTGGAGAAAGAAATGCAGTGCTCCAGAGCGATCTCTATAATGAAGCCAGGGACAAATACCGGTGACACCGTGCAGTCGAAAACTGATGAAAGTGCACACCTGTGTGGATTGAGCATGTAAGGGAGCGTGCGAGCCGGGTTAGACCCGTCCCGTTTAGCGGGGCAGAACCACATGGAGACGAAATTCCGCACACCGCACATTAAAAAATTGAATTTAAAAAAACAAAACGGGGGGCGACGGAAATTCAAGAGGACAGAGGCGGGAACGGCCAGACCGAGCGGGGCTCAGCAGCAGCCGAGGAGGAGCCGAGCCCGGTGCGGCCCCGCCAGTCCCGCCCGGCGCTGCCGGGACCAGCGCGGGCCGGGCCGAACCGCGCCGCCCGTCAGGGGGCGCCCCGGGGGGGAACAGCCAGCGAGCGCCCGAGCGGCCCCGCGGAACCCGCTCCCTCACCTCGGGCCGGGCCGGGCTCATCGCAGCCGGGCTGCTCCGGGCCGGGCCGGGCCGGGCTCATCGCAGCCGGGCTGCTCCGGGCCGGGCCGGGCCGGGCTCATCGCAGCCGGGCTGCTCCGGGCCGGGCCGGGCTCATCGCAGCCGCGGCCCGCAGCGCCTCCGCGCGCCGTCCTGTCAGCGCCGCCTCCGGACTCCGCCGCAACCGCGCCCGTGCTGCCGCCGCCCCTCCACACCCCGCGCTGAGGGACAGCTCCGCGGGCCCGTGGAAGCAGCGGAGCGCCCGCCGCCGGCGGGGGAGCAGCCAGTCATGCGCCGGGAAGGCCGGGGGCGGGCCTGGCGGGGCCGCGGCCTGATGGGTACTGTAGTGCAGGGCAGCGTACAGGGGTGACTCTGCTGTACGGAGGGCAGCGCCCGCCCCGCCGGCCTCGGTCCTGCCGCGTCCCCCCGAAGGCGGCGGGGACAGCGCGCCCTTCCCGCCCAGCCCCGGCCCTGCAGCGCGGCCGCTCGGCAAGTCCCAGCCTGCGCCCGGCTGGGGGGCTGTGGATGCTGCCGCCGGGACGGAGCCCCGGAGAGGGAGGGAGGGAGGGAGGGACGGAGAGAGCGGGGCGGCGTCGGTGTCGCCTCCACGGCGACACGGGGAGCTCCTGCCCCGGCCTGCCCGTTTTAAAAGACAGCCCTGCTCCTCGCGTCTCGTTGTACGTCCCGCGGGGGAGCGCGGCGAGAGCATTGGAGTCGGGAAATGCAAAGGTTACAAAATAAAATAAATTCTGAAAATATAAATCTTATGCTATTCTTCCCCCCCCCCCAACCCCGACCGAGAAAGGCACGGCGGATCCCGATGGCCAGGGGTCCGCGGCCGCTGGAGCTGCTCCTTTCCTCAACCGCAAGGGGAAAAATATGCGAGAAGGGAATAAATCGGGATATGTTTCTATTGAGAAATATATCTGGTGGAATCACAGGAGATTACATCTTCTGATCGGCAGGGATTTATCCCGGTTCATATGGTTTTAATCTGCTTTCGCCTCGACCCTTCATTGAGCCGAGCGCGGGGGGAGGATACCCGGTGTGCTCCTTAGATTCGCGGGCAAACCCTCGCTCTGAGAGGCGGCTGCGGACCCATCTCAGCCCCCTCCGCTCCCCTCCGGATCGCCCTTCTCCTGCGGCCGGCGCTGGGAAAGACTAAATCCGAGCCCTCCGCGAAGCTGATCCCCGCTCCTGGCCGGACCCCGCCGCCGCTCCGCCCGCACAGCCGCCGCAACAGGTCCGGTGGCGGGGTGGCCCCTGCCCGCGGGAGAGACCGGCCGAGCAGCCCAGGGACAGGGCTGCGGCTCTTCCCCGACGAAAACCTCCTTTTTTGTTAAGAAAATCAAAACTAACAGCACCAGCAGTCCGCCGTATATCCCACCTCCAATGATTTAGCGGAGGGAGGGGCAGGGGCAGAGAGCACGAGGAGGGGTGGCTGTGAAGAGGGGGAGCCGGGCGGCTAATAAATCTTATTAAAGATCTATTTTTTTTTTCATATACTGATTGGCTTGCATGCCGGCGCAACGCGGCTCCGCACGGTATTTAGCACATGCAGAAAGTTGGAGCTGATCTTAAATGGCTCGGAGGTGACTGCAATCCAGGAGCCGGCGCACTTGAGCCTCTGAGCGCTGGGGAGGGCCAGGGAAGCGCGGAGCCCTCCCGCTGGTTGGGCCCGGCCGCGGCAGCCCAGCGGGGTCCTGCCAGTCCTTCCACTGACAACACCCCGCGAAGGAGGAGCCTCGCCGGGCCGTGCTGAAGGCGTCAGGAGCTGCAATTTCCAACTTAGCATCTTGGCAGGACCCTTCGGAAAGCGAGAGCGAGGAGGAAGGGGGAAAAAAAAGCCCCCCAGTGCAAGGGGGAGAGAGAGAGAAAGAAAGGAGGGGGGGAGGGAAAGAGGGGAAAGCAAGGGGGGGAGAAAAAGGAGGAAGCGGTGCCCGGCTGCAGGCGAAAGCGGAGCAGCAGCCCCGGCGCAGAGCAAGGTGCCGCCTCTGCCCAGCTGGCGAGGGCGGAGAGGCGCCCGCGAAGCCCCGGCCGCAGCCGCCCCAACCCGGCAGCGCGGCGGCTCCCTCCCGGCGCCTTGGGCTCCCGGGTATATGTGCGCGCCTGGCCATGTCGTATCCTCAGGGTTACTTGTACCAGCCGTCAGCGTCCTTGGCTCTCTATTCCTGCCCGGCGTACAGCACCAGCGTGATCTCCGGACCTAGGACCGATGAACTTGGGAGATCTTCTTCGGGCTCCGCTTTTTCCCCTTATGCCGGATCTACCGCCTTTACCGCCCCTTCCCCGGGTTACAACTCCCACCTCCAGTACGGCACCGACCCGGCCGCCGCCGCCGCCGCCGCCTTCACTTCCTACGTGGTAAGAGCAGCCGCGGGCAGCCGACACCGCGCCGGGCACGACGGCATCCCGTGGGCGCCTGTCCCCCCCTCCCGGGCCTGCTTTTTGTTCCCATTTTATTTTTGAGATCTCGGGGACAAAAGGGAGCGCGGCTCCCCGCCTCGCCGCCCAACTTTCCCGCATCGTCGCCGTGCCCTGCCTCACACTGTTGCTGGCGGCAGCGGCGGGCAGGGCCGGGCGCGGGGGGAGCCGCCGGCACGGCCCGGGTGAGCAGGACCAGGGCAGGCGGGGACCGGCTTCAATCCCTTAAAAATAATTAAATGTATAAAAAACACCGATCATAGTTCTGAAACAATTAGCTTGTGATTGAAAAGGGAATTAATTCAGGACGGGTCGGCGATGGGAGAAATCCGGGTGATAAATCCAGGCAACTTTCCCCTGCCCGGCGATAATTAGGCTTAAATATTGCAGAGCTCTAATCCCATGGCCGCGAGCTGCTCCGCGGGGCTGCGCGGTGAAGGGAAGGGGAAGGGAAGGGGAAGGGAAGGGGAAGGGGAAGGTAGGGCACTGCGCCGCCGTGCGCGCCCGCGGGGCACCGCGGGGCCAGTCCGAGTGCGGGACATCCACACCGCAAAGCTGCGGCCACAGCCAACGCCCCTCAGTTCCCCCCAAAAACCAGCGACTTTGGCTCAGCTTCTCCCCTATGTTTAGGGCAGAGTTTTACAGTCCTTCTTTCCTTTTTCCGTAGTCTTTTCTTTTCTTTTACCTTTTTATTTTTGCTCTTCTTGCTCCCCTTTTTTGTTTCTCTTTTATCTTCTTTTCTTCTCTGTTTTCTTCTCCCTTTCATTTTTCCCTCCTCCCGTCCCTGGGCAGGGAGGAGCGGCCCAGCCCGCCCGGCCGCCTGGGCCCGGCAGGTTGTCTGCCGCGATCGCAGCGCGAGGGGGAAGGCTCCGGTCCCCCTGCCGCTGTCCGCCCCCACGCCGCGCTGCCCACTTGCTTTTCCGCTCCTGCATTTGGGGGAGAACCGCTGGATTGCTGCAAGCAGCCGGTGGTCTCCTCGGGTCTGAGACTGTGGGCCCCGGAGAGCCCCCAGGGCCCTTCCTCCCGGGAAAGAACCGGGGGACAAGCCGGGCAGGGCCCGGCGCCGGGGGAGAGGCGGCGGGGCGCGGGCAGGGGCTGCGGGCAAGGCCCCGGCGTCGCCTTTGCCCTGTCATTGCCGCCCCGCGGCCGCTGACCTCGCCCCGCCGGGCCGCTCTCCCCTCTCTCCCCAGGGCTCGCCCTACGACCACACGCCGGGCATGGCCGGTTCCCTGGGGTACCACCCGTACGCGGCGCCGCTCGGCTCCTACCCCTACGGGGACCCCGCGTACCGCAAGAACGCGACGCGGGACGCCACGGCCACCCTCAAGGCCTGGCTCAACGAGCACCGGAAAAATCCCTACCCCACCAAGGGCGAGAAGATCATGCTGGCCATCATCACCAAAATGACCCTCACCCAGGTCTCCACCTGGTTCGCCAACGCGCGGCGGCGGCTCAAGAAGGAGAACAAAATGACCTGGACCCCACGAAACCGCAGCGAGGACGAGGAGGAAGAGGAGAACATCGACCTGGAGAAAAACGACGAGGACGAGCCCCAGAAGCTGGAGGAGAAGGGGGACCCCGGGACTCCGGACACAGGTAGGACAGCGGGCTCGGCCGGGTCACCGCGGCCGCGCCCTCGGGGCTGCCCCCGGCCCCGCGCGGTGCGGCGATGGTGGGGCGGCCTGTTCCCCCGAGCATGCAGCCGGGGCGGGGGGAGCCGGAGGGCAGCGGAACGGGCCTGGCCACGGCGGGGACCGAAGGGTGGGCGGCGAAGTGGGTGGGCGGGTTTGGGGGCGCAGGGCGAGACCGAGAGCTGCCCCCCCACCCGTGTCCTTTCTCCCCCTACCAGGAGCGGCGGATCCCAAGGCAGCGCCGGGCTGCGAGCGCCTCCAGGAGTCCCCCGGCCCCCGGGAGGCCGAGAGCGGCCTCAGCGACTCGGATTGCAAAGAGCTAGCGGAGGAGCGACTCGACGGGCCGCCCGTCCCCCACAAGGCGCCCGGCGCTTCCCCGCTGGGACCGTGTCCGGCGGGCCGCGGGCCACCGCCGGCGGGCGGCGAGGAGCCCCCGCCGTACCGCCCGCCCTCCGCCGCCGCCGGGCCGCCTCACGCCGCCGACCTGCACCCGCTGCTGCCCGCCGCCACCGGCGCCTCTGTCATCCACTCGCCGCAGCAGGCGGCCCTCGCCAAGCCCAAGCTCTGGTCGCTGGCCGAGATCGCCACCTCGGCGGACAAGGCCAAGGAGGCCGGCGGCGAGGCGGCACCCCCCGGCCCCGCCGTGCTGGGCGGCAGCGGCCCGTCCCGCTCGCCGCCGCGGCCGCGCTCGCCGGCCGCGCAGTGCCCCTTCCCCAACGGGGCGGTCCTGCCCCGGCCGCTCTACTACACGGCGCCCTTCTACCCCGGCTACACGAACTACGGCTCCTTCGGGGCCCTGCACGGGCACCCCGCCGGCGGCCCCGCCGCCGCCGCCCCCGGCGCCCACTTCAATGGATTAAACCAGACTGTCCTCAGCAGAGCCGAGAGCCTGGCTAAAGACACTAAAATGATCAGGAGCCAGTCCCAAGTAGACCTTTGCAAAGACTCACCTTACGAACTGAAGAAAGGTATGTCCAACATTTAATATCGGCTTCTCCTTCCTAACCTCTCCTGGGACTGTGGTTTTGTTCCTTTTTTTTTTTTTCCCTTTTTTTAATTTATTTGAGAGAAATAATAAATTGCTTTGGCAGTTATTTTTCCAGTACCAAAAGAAAAACAAAACAAACAGAAAAAGACCAGCTCCCCCCTCCCTCCCAGCCCCTCTTCAAAAGTTTATAGAGTCTATTTGAAATGGCTGGTGGAAACCGCCCAGAAATGTCTTAAGCAAGTGAAAAGCAAACGAGTGACACGCTCTCTCTCACACACACAAAGAAGAAAGATTTGTATTAAATCTTATTCTGTATATTTAATGTAGCTTTTTTGTATTTAAATTGATAATACAGTATCTTTGAAGTAAATTATGAAATCAAGACAACTGTACAGGCATTAATGTTGTTTTCGTAATATAAATATATACATTTCTGTGTCTTTTTCCGAATTGTTTCATAGTTTTAAAATATATATATACAAGTTTAATTTAATTTTTTATGCCTATTGTTTTTTTTTCCTTGGGTGTGAGTTAAACTATAATGCAAAAACGAGACAAAAAAAGGAAATAGGTTATAGGTATTAGATTAAAAAACCCCAAACCTGCAGCCGCCTTTGTAAAATGCAAATATTTAATTAAAAGAGATTTTTAACAGAATCAAAACCACTCTCTTTTTGCAACGGGCAGATACGTGCATAGCTGCGGAAAAATAAAAGCATGTCTTAAAAGAGACGCGGGGCTCCATTTAGGACCTCGCAGTAGTACCTGAAGCCTTTTTGGAAGTGGCAGGAAATTTTTAAGAGGTCGGGGGGCTCCGGAGGCGGGAGCCGCCCGCGGGGCCGGGAGAGGCGAGCGGCGGCGGCAGCGGGACGGGGCCGGGTGCGGGAGGGACGCTGTTCCCAGAGGTGAAGGCTTAAATCAGGCCACGCACAAAAGCACTTGTTAGAAACACCAAATCGAAGCGCGGTCCCATCTTTTAACCTAATTACTTCCAATCAGTGTCGTGTTTTATGCAAAGCAATCAGCTGGTGAACTTTGCTAATGAGTTCGATTTTCTGCCAGATTTAGCCCGCGTCGCTGCGGCGGCGGTGCTGTGGCGGCAGCCGGGGCCGCCGACCGCACGGGCAAAGAGGCGCTCGGTGCGGCGGGGGCCGCCGCGGCCCCTTGCCCCTGCCCCTGCCCCCGCTGCCCGGCCCCGGCGCGCAGCCCCGCTGTCCCGGCCCGCGGTTCGGGGCGGTCCCGGCGGGGCCCGCGGGCGCGCAGCCCCGCGCAGGGCCGGCCGCGGGCGCGGTGCTCCCGGCGCCGGCAGGTAGGTGTCACACTCGGCCCGGCTTTGGCTCCCGCCGCCCGCTCGGCCGTGCGGGAGTCCCGCGGGGCCGCGCTCCGCTCCGCGCTGAGCCCGCAGAGCCGCGGCCGGTGGTGGGACAGGGGCCGTGCCGCGGGGGCAATCCCGGCCGCCAGAAGTCCCTTGGGTGCGGGGACAGAGAGCTCCCCGAGCCCCCTCCGCGCCGTCCAGCCGCTCCGCAGCCCGAGGCAGGGGGAAGCGGGTCCCCGAGCGGATTAGGGGCTCCCCAGCGCGGAACCTCCAACCAGAAGTCAGCTCCCGCTCGTGGGGCTGCCCGAGCAGCCCGGGTCCCCTGCAAAGAAATAGCGGCCAGGACTGCTCCAGCACCCGGCTTCGGGCACGGGTACCTCCTCGTTCAGTGTGGATTTTGGGGGTGTCAGCTGTACACTGACATCGACACTGCTTATGTGATGGGAGTATGACTGGGACCTCTGGGGCTGGTGCCGAGACACCCCTCCGTTTGCTTGGATTTTTTTTCTTTACAAGCCAGATAATTATTTTGTAATCTCCTCAACTTTGTCAGAGCCATTTATTAGCTGTAACAGGTTTATTCATGCATATTTACATTTTACGGGAATTTAAATAGTAGTTTGTATTTTGAGTTTTGAAGATGCGGTCTATGTTCTCTTGGTTATACGACTTTTTGTAGATAATCTGGTTTAAAATCAAAATTGTTTCAACTGAACGTGCAAAGAATCAAATACTCCTGGGATAATAGTATGTTATTTTGTCATTTTATTAATGATAAATATTTTTTTTAAAAAACGCTCGAATTCCTCCGTTGGATATTTCATTTCCAGCCGGTGAGACCTGCAGGAAGGCGTATTTTTCGCGCAGCAGTGAGCTATTCTGGATCCACCTGCCTTGTTTAAAACGGGATAAAGTTGTGGCGGCGAGGGGCAGGGTAGCGCTGGCCCGGGGAGAATCAGCCCCGATGTGCGGGGCTGGAGGCAAAGCGCCGCGGGCCGCCTCTCGCCCGGGCACTGCCGCCCCGTTCCCCCGGCGGAGATCGCCTCCGGCGGAACTCGGGGAAACTCCCTAGCGCCCGGTGCTAGAGGGAGCGACACAGCCCCTCAGGACCGCGCTCCCGAGACAACAGGTTCCGCAGAGGAACGACTAACCTCCAAATAAATAGGTTTCAATTATTCATCTAGCTATGGATTTTTTTTTAATTGTCATGCTACCTTTCCACAGCTGATCTTCCGATCTCTGAAAAAGCTATTTTGCAAAGCAGCTTAGGAGCTTCGCTCGTTCACAAGCCCTATTTCTTATACTCAGGGCTATTCTGAATAGGTCTATTAGCGATCTCAATACGGTTTTCGTTTGATGTATAAATTCCTAAGGGAATTAACCGTTTCCTTTAGGTTGCAGCCTGTCGCCTATTTTAAACCATAACTATTATTGTAGCCCAAACGATTTCATACAACAATTTTATTCATCACCCTTTTCCCCTGCCACAGGAGATGTACTGTATGGCCATTCTTTAACATAAGCACGAATTTACCAGTTTCTTTCCCTAAACAGAGTTGGGGGGAGGGGGCAGCGTTCGCCTTTTTTGCCTCTGGCATGTTAATTTGTTGTTAAAAAAAAAAAAAAAAAAAGACGTGAGGATAACTTAAAATAAAAATAACGCCTGCTGCCAGTTAGAGCTGCCGTAGGTTACTCGGGAGCAGCCCTCGGAGCAGCCGGGAGCGACTCTCCCGCTGGGAGCGGAGCCCTCCTGGGCCGCGGGCTGCCCCGCGGAGGTTTGGGGCGCGAGGGCTTCGCTGCCGCTCCGCTTTTTGGGAAAGCGCTTTTTGGGCAGGTGAGGGGGAAGAGCGGGGCTGGGGGTGGGCTCCTCCAACCTGGGCTTTCATCAGCTCGCCCGGCAGCAGGTGCTTGCCCAGGGGTGCAGGAGGGAACGGCCCAGCCTCCGCTCCCCTTTCCGTGCCCACTCCCTCCCCTTTCGTCCTGGGCCCCACGGCACGGCCCTTGCTGGGGCGGGGGCGCCGCGACCCCTGTGCCGCCCGCCTGGAGGGCGCGGGTGGAGCGGCGCAGGTGGCAGCGGGGTGCAGCAGAGGGGACGCCCTTTCCCGCAGGTGACAGTCAAACATCCCCCCACAACCCTCCAGCGTGGCCGACAAGCGTGTTGGCGTGGCTGGCCCGGCAGGGCCCACGCGTGGGGCCGCAGGAACAGCTCAGTGTCCCGGTCCCGACCGCGGACCGAGGATCCGGGACCCTAGAGGAGACAAGCGGGGGCTCCCGGCGGAAAGCGGCAGCTCGCCTCGGGGAGCCGGGGCGACGTCCCACTCCCCGCCCGTCCCAGCCAAGCGCCCTGACCTCGGGGAAGGATGAGGCTTCCCCGGAGAAACCCGGGCAAGTGTCCTGGGGCCAGGCGTGCCCGTTCCGATGGGCCTACCGACACCTCAACGCGCCCGGGATGACGGGACCGACCCCAGGCGGACTGCGAGCCCGGGCTGCAGCCATTGGTCCCGTCCATCCCGTCCACGGCAAAATTATCTCAGTCCTGGTAGCAAAGAGACAGAGCTGGCGGTGCGGTCCAGCACAGCCCCCGAGCTCCGGCAGGGAGTCCCCGGTATCTCCAGCCCCGGTTCTCAATCGCGGGGACGGAGGGCGAGAGAGGCGGGGAGCCTGGCGCAGCCCTGCTGCTTCCTCCTTCACGCTTAAAAACAAAACAAATCCTAATTTAGACCCTCAACACCCCGGACCGTGTTTACATCCCCCCCGCTGCTCTCCCCGCGAGTGTTGCCTTTCCAATTGTCACGATTAACCTACGGGGCTCCCGCTCGGCGCGGAGCCTCCGCGGCGACCGGGACGGCGCGGTCGCGTCTAATTGGCTTATTGGACCTCCCCCCGCACACCTCCCCCGCCCCGGCAAGAGGTTCTGAGCAGCATCTTCTCTTGCCGTGCCTAGGAAGTACGTGAATGCCCCTCCGCCAAGAAAACACGGGAAATCACACGGTCAGCAAGTTTAAAGGAGGCGAATAAAAATATCGCAGGGGTTTGCAGTAGGGAAAAGTACAGGAACTTCAATCCAAAACTGAGCGAGTTTAGAAAAAAAAATCCTAAAGAAAACAAAGGAAAATTCGTCCCCACGGCCCGGTCCGGCCGGCGCCCAGCGCCGGTGCGCACCGCGGGTATTCCTCAGCCGGGGTGCGCTGCGGTGCGCCCGGTTCCGCGGTGTTCCGCCCGCCCCAGCAGCAGCAGCCTGGCTCGGGGCAGGCTTGGAGCCGCACGGGAGTGCCGGGGAGCCCGCCCGCCCCCCCCACCATCCCCCTCCCGCTCCCCTCTTTCTGTGACCTGCCACGATTATTAGTAAGGACATCTGTGGCTGGCAAGGGAACAAGTGTTACCAAAACCAGAACCGGCTGTTTTTCCAAATGAGCAATATGTTAATTCCTCATCCCCCCTCTGGTTTCTTTAAAACCTGGCACAAATACATCAATGGCGGAGAATAAGGAGCCTTTGCAGAGAACAAGTGGCAGTTTTGAATTTACCTTTTGTGTGCGCCTCAGATGCAATCTTGAGGCATTTTTTCCCTTCTCTCCCACAGAAAAAGAGTGTTAATCTGCCCTATCTTGGGACCCAAAAGGATTGGAGTGGAGTAGATATTCACTGGAATCACATGGGGGAATAAGGGTCTTGCTTTATTGAATCATCAAATCCCAGGAATGAAGCTCTTAATTAATTATGGGTGCTAAAAATTCAGGCCAGCTGTTTCTTTTTACTTGGCTCTGACAGAGAAAGACAAAGTCTACATCGAGATCTTCTAAGGCGCATTCAGCATAAATCAGCGCCCTCGGCGGCGCTCCCGGCCGCGGCGCGACCCGGCGGTGACAGATGGCGCATTGTCCCCGCATTCCTCCACCGCGCCTCCGCGGGCGCGGAAGCGGCCGCCCGGCGGCGCGGCCCGACTCAAACCGGGGACCTTTCTCTGCCAGGGAAAGGGCTCGCCCGGGACCGGCGAGGGACGAACGGGCCGTGCCTGGCCGAGGCGCCGGTCCTGCCCGACGGGGCGGCCGCGGCAGAGGCTCCTGCGCAGGCTCTGCCTTTTCTTGCCCGAGAGCGCTCCGCAGGCGCCTCCTCCGCCCCCGGCAGTCCCAAAGCGCCGTTCCCAGTCCCTGCCCCAGCTCCGAGGCTGCGGCTGGAGCCCCGGCACCTAAGGCCTCCTCGGCTTCCCTCGCTGCGCCCAGCACCTTCGGCGGTACCTCCACGGGACCACCTAACGCTGGCGCGAGAGACTCGGGGCCCCCCACCGTGGGCGCTTCTACTTTTCTCCCGAAGGCAGAAGCGTTTCCCTGCGCGGCCGCGGAGTCCCCCGGGAGAGCTGCGCCGGGCGCAGGGACAGGAGGCAGCGGGGGTCGCAAAGGCGCGGAGAGCCGCGCAGGAGGTGCGGCCGCGGCCCGCCGGGTCACCTGCACCCCGCTCCCCGCCACCCGCCTCCTCTTTTGGGGGGCGGCCGCGCTCGCTAAATACCCGGTACTCAACGGGAGCAACCCGCGCTGTGTTCACGGCCAGTTTGCAGGCGAGGGGCGCCCGTGGCGGGCGGGGCTGCCCGAGCCCCTCTCGCCTCCTCCTGCACTTTTGTGTAGGGAAATCTCTGCCGATTCACCTCGGCGGGGCCGAACACGGGAGGCTGGTGCGGGGGTGCTCAGCGACTGCCCGGGGTCGTACCCCGCCGGGCGCTTCCAGCCTCCTCAGCCGAGGATCTCTTCACCTCCAACTACCAGAAAATAAATGTCCTCCGCACGGCGTTACTCATCTGTTATAATTAGAGCATGTGCGAACTCGCAGCGTGCCGGGAGCCCGGCTCGGGCTGATGCAGGCACTTGTGCAATAACCACCTCTTTCTGCCGCGGCGGTGCTGCGCGGGCAGCCCGGCAAGGGCCGGCTGGGGCCGCATCCTGCCCCGAGCCCGTCCTGGCTCGGCTCGCCCCTGCGTCCGCGACGGGGAGGGAGCGGCATCGTCCTGATACTTCTTTTCCCCCGAAATTGGCTCTTATTTGCCTAAAGCTAACCACAGACCTCTCCACGCTCATGGCTGATGGATGCAAATGTAAATGTGCACTTATTTAATTGGATCAAGTCCCAAGATAAAAGAGATAAACGGCTCCCAGTTTGCCAAGTTATTTTCAGAGGCATGCAGTGATGTGTGGAGGGAAAGTTAATGAAGAGGAGAAGAGACACACTGTACTTAAAATACCTCAGGTCTAGACTTGGGGAGAGGGAAGCATCGAACTCCGCCGCGGCGGACCGGCGGGGGGCTCCGCGCCCCGGCCCCGCGCAGCCCGGCTCGGCGGGGCCGCAGGTACCGCACGTAGCTCCTCACCCAAGCCGCGGCGGGCGGGGGGAGGCTGCGCCCTACGTGGCAATTAATGCTCTTCCCCTCTTCCCTCCACCAAAATTGTTCTCCGCTACTGCCGTCTCCCCTTGTTCCTCCCCGTGTTCTACATCCGTATGCATGAGACATTAACAGACGGTTATTGATACAAACATAGTTTTTGTTGCTAAAGGCCTTCCAAAACAAATTCTCCGGCTGAATGCCAATGTATGCATGTTGGCTGGTGACAGCTGATTAGTGAAATGATTTACGGCCAAGTTAAAAAAAAATGATACTGTCAAAGCCAGCAATTTGAAAAAAAAGATAAGACAGTACAGCCTCAAGGCTTCCCAGTGTAAAGCCACCCAACAAATCTAAACCTACACTACAAATACCTGAAACACTCAAGGAATCAATTGGTCGCAGATTAACTACAGTCTGTATTCCGACTCGACCTGGTAATCTGTAACTCTCCACAGGAGCAGCCCCTCGATTTGTGCCTCCAGCCTCACCTGTGGCAGGGCTGGCTCCTGCCCGAGCTGCCCTGCCGGCCTCCCAGCATCCCTGCAATTGGAGACTTAGGCCTCCTTTTTGTTTCAAGACTTTTTCTCTCATTAATTGATTAAAAAAATCCCCCTTCCCTCATTTCTCTGTAGCTCTTCTTCATAAAGAAAGCTTTTGCTGTGCAATAAAGTAAGAGACTTTGATCCCAGATCATCCTCTTAGGCCTTCCAGCTGAAATCAGCGGAGAAACTATGTGGAGTTATTGTTCGCACTTGCTGCACTTCTGATTCAGAAAGGGCTGATTTATTAGCTTGTCAAGGGAAGCATTGTTCAGGAAGGCAATCAAAAAGCACTTACCTAGCTAAACTAAAATTACTGCCTTTTCAGTGGCTAATTTGTATAACTCCCATGGAGGAACTTGGGTAGTGTTTGATGAGGCATAAAATGATGATTAATGAATTTATTGGCCTGCTGCTCATCAAATAGGAGTAGTATATCTTTCCTCTATTGGGCGTTGGGTCTAATGCTACATGTCTGTGTAAAGCAAGTCCAATATGATCTCCTTTTTAGCCCCCTTTTAACCCCCATGACCTGAAGAATATCACCGTGTAACAGAGGCAACATCAGGGGACTGCAAAGACAAAGAGCCCGTTTGATAAAACACTAAAAGAGAAACGCGAGGAAAGTTGCTGCAGGGACAGATCTGCTCAGTTTTCGGCTTTCAATCACTTTGACTACTGAAGTGGGAAGAATGTAGAAACTAGATAAGGTGTGAGAAGCGAAAAGAAAATGATAAACCAATTTTAACTTTCATAAAGGATCCAGCCAAACAACTTCATTGCTACTTGAAAGAACGAGCGAGTGCGGGAAGTGCTGGGATTCCCGAGCAATCGGGCATGCTGCAGCACCTCACCACCCAGCTGTGCATGGAGACACAGGGAAGGTGCCCCCAGACTGGCCATATCCAGGGCCAGCACATAACCTGGTTGGTACTCTGATCAGATTTGGTGCAACCATTTTGAGCTCATACATTTTATGTCCTTTTTCCTCCACTGAAAAAGCTTTCTCCTCTGCTCGGTGTTTAATGCTCGAATCACTCTTTTGGGGCTAAGGGCTTCTGAGAGAAATTACTTACTTTCTCCCCTTTAAAAGCCCATACTAAATTGCTTGTGATTCAGTGCCCACCTGGATACACATGTGACCTACAGGGTATCTTATGCTCTACACATTGCTGCTTTGAACAGGTTGAGACCCCCCAGAAGATCAGAAATGTTGCTGACATTTTCAAAAACTTGGTAAAATAAGTTTGCCTGAGATTTGGAGTCAGAGATCTTCCCAGGAATGAATCAGTTTAGCTCTTAGTTTCCATGCACAGTTCCCCGTTTCTGAAGCTTGTCGAGAGATCTGCAGCTTGCACGTCTCCCATGGAAGATGCACATGCCTTATCTGGAGCCTGTTGCCAAAAAGGCAGCAAGTCTCATTACCTTTGGAGGTTTCTCAGAAGTACCCTCAGGCCCGTGTGTCAGCGGCCCACCGTGCTGAAGACTGAGAAGGTGCAAGAACATTTTGCAGAACTGCTGATGTGATCAACACTAGCTAGATGATGTGATGTTTCAGGTTCCAGTAAGGCTCAGAGCAGAGGAAATGGTAACATGGAGGTACCTGGCAATCCCAGCAGCCTGTCTTCCCTCTCTGCACCTTCCCTTTGTGCCTCTGCATGCAGAGCCAGAGCACAGCCTGCTCTGCACTCCTTCACAGGCAAGTCAAGGAGTGAAAGCAGGCTGTAGATGATCCTTGCTTTTGCTCTCTTGTGTTACAATGCAGTCTCTTCTGTATTTTTTTTCTTTCCATGACCTGTTCTGTTCTGGGCTGTATTAGATTATGTTTCTGGAAAGTTGTTTGGGAATTGTCTGAGTCAAGTCTAGATCTCAGCCCAGGAAAGCAGGAAAATTGCTCTCCTTAATTTTAAGGGACTTTAGCTCATATTTTCTGAGAAATTATTAAATTTGGCTTTTCCATATTAGATAAGAACTGTGATTTCAAACATTCTTGTTTGCAAAATACAAGGTATGTAGCATACCAAGAATTGTTCATTTTTCAGATCTGTTTAGAAATAGTTTCTGGAACAGTAAAAGGAGTATACTCCTGACCAATCTTCAGTTCATCAAAACAAAACTTTCCTGAGACAACACACTGGCTTCCTTGACCAAAGGAAAAAGGCACCCACCTTATGTTAACATGATCAGAAAACATTTATTTTAATTCTACCAATTGATATTTGTCTGAGACACTTTTAGCTGAAATGATCCTCTGAAAAATAATGTTTATAAACATCCTTGAACAAATAGCACTCTCCTGACACAAGCCTACCATCAATGTACCTCTCAACAAGTTTTATCTACAAGTCCTTGACTTGTGACTGCTTTTACAAAGGCTCTCTGTTCATTAGCAATTTAAGGTCACTTTAAGTACTTGTGTCATGAACACACAGCACAGCCATAAAATATATGTATTAAATACCAGCTGCATTAATATAGGGGTTTATTTTCCTCCACTTGGCTCCCCAAAGCAACATAATCTTACACATTGATGAAAAAAGACATAGTTATATTTGCATAATTACAGCAATATTGTAAGTCTTTAGTGCAATAGACCTAAGAGGCTGATTTATGATTAAATATGTATGGCTAAAAGTTACCATGCTGGGTAGTGTGCATAGCATTAGACAATGACAGTTTTGGGACATAATTGCTTTAATGTGGGCAATTAAGACTAAGTGCATGTGATTTTAGTGTCTGCCCTACATTCCTCTGAATGATTACAATGATCAATACACATGATTTGTAAGTCGCTTCCTATTGATTGAATGGTGAAATGTTTGACCTTCCTTTGAGGAAGTAATTTGCTAAATTATGACACCACATAAAGTCTTTCTTGGTTCAGAGGTGAGGGGTAATGGTGCTCAGAATCAGAAAAAAATAAAATAATTTTTCCCTCTTTTCCTGAAAGTCAGTCTCTGTAATGTCTCCACCAATTTGCTGACTTCACCTGTGGAGGGAGGAGTCTGGCACATTCGTCTTTGAAACTAAGGGAAAAAAGGGAAAAAATTGAATTGCAAAACCATTCCATCTTTGCAAGAAATCCTCTTCACGGACTTTATCTGTTTACTCTATGCCAAACCATGAGGAAGTTCTTGACCACAAGATCTCTGTTGTTTGCAAGCAGCTGGAGAAAAATGTGCAGCAGCAAAGTTGGGGAAGCGGAGCACACGGTGAGTGCCGTGAGCAGCTGGGACACGTGGCACGGCTTCCTGGGCTGCTTGCCAGGCCTAATTTAGCTTTGCATGCACACTACCAAATAGCTTTCACTATATCACATTAGCAGGTACGAAAAGCAAACCAACAGTGTTCATGAAAACACATTAGCCAACGAACAGGAACTTAGTTACAGCTGAGGACCTTCCTTCCATGCTAGCATTGCCATCCTAAATGTCCACAGTCACAAATTACTTAAAATTACTAGATACCAATGCACTGAGATGTGTCCTGTTCTAGGAGTTCATAGAATCACAGAATCAACTAGGTTGGAACAGACATTTGAGATCATGGAGTCCAACCTGTGATCTAACACCACCTTGTCAACCAGACCATGGCACTGAGTACCACATCCAGTCTTTTATTAAACACCTCCAGGCACAGTGACTCCACCAGCTCCTTAGGCAGCCCATTCCAATGCTCAATCACTCATTTTCTGAAGAACTTCTTCCTAATGTCCTAAGGCCTAAACCTCCCCTGGAGCAGCTTAAAGCTGTGCCCTCTTTTCCTGATGCTGGTTTCCTGGGAGGAGAGGCTGCCCTCCACCTGGCTGCACCCTCCTGTCAGGGAGCTGTAGAGAGGGATGAGGTCTCCCCTGAGCCTCCTCTTCTCCAGGATGAACACACCAGCTCCCTCAGCCACTCCTCACAGGACTTGTGCTCTAGACCCTTCACTAGGGGTCTGCCCTTCTCTGCATGTGTTTGAGCAGCTCAATGTCCCTTCTTAACTGAGGGACCCAGAACTGGACTCAGCACTCAAGGGACAGCCTAACCAGCGCCAAGCACAGGGGAGGAATCACTGCCCTGATCCTGCTGGCCACACTATTCCTGATACATTGGCCTTCTTGGCCACGTAGGCACCCTGCTGGCTCATGTTCAGTCTGCTGTCTAGTCTCCATACTCTATCTCAGAGACAAGCCTTCCCAATATAATCCACTCTTCCTGCACTAATGCTCCAGCATCAACACACTGCCCTCACCATGGCCAGAATGCTCCAGCAGCCTGTGCAAAGTTGCAGTTGCCTGAGCAGATCAAGCTTCAAACTTCAGTTCTTCTCCACCTTACCCAGAACTGGGGCATCCCCAACCTCCCATATGCTCAGCCTCCCCCTTCCCCCAGCTCCTGCCTTCCCAGTCCAGCCTAGGTGAGGAAAGTGGCCGGAACACAGCTACAACATGCTCACTTCCACACTGCTGGCAAAGGCAGTGTAATGGACTAGAAGGACAGAGACACTTAAAAATGATGATGAAGATGAAAACATACCACAAATCATGTAGCTAGCAAGAAACATCCTATTTACTGGCTGTTGTGCCAAGCACACACACCGTAACACAATGTTCCACTCTTAAATCCTTTCCGTAAGGAGAAGACAGCATCAAAGAGTTCATAAATTTCCTAAAACAGCCATACTGAACAATGAGTTAAACTACAAAGCAGTTGGAATTCCTGGTTAGAAAAAAAGTTCAGTCAGACAAAGGGCTGACTTGTTGGAAAACTGAAGGTAAATCTGCTTGCCAGACCTAAGAGGACAGGCCCTCCTGGAGCTCACCATACACTGCTGAAGCATCCTTGGTGAAATTCCTTTTCTTTCTAGCCACAGAGGATGCTTGGACACCAGGTACAGACAGACTTTCTGGGATGAACAGGACTGCTCTGAAAGTCCACCCTTCACCACCCCTAACTATGCCAGTCCTATGCCAGGACTGAAGTGTATGACTCCAAACCATAATCATCTTGTATCTAGATTTTTAACATTCCTTTTGAGTTTCTTCCAGGGTCTTAATGACCCTCACAGAGACCTAAGGTTCTCCAGATGCTTCATTTTTAAGAAATCTTACAGACCAAAGTTCTTGAGGCTACACAGTATACTACAGTCACTCTTAGCTGCAATTAAAAAACCCAAACATAAGACACAGCCATGGATAAAGACTAAATAGATAATTTTACACAAATTTCCTTTTTCTTATTCATGGTATCATTCACTTGGCAGTAATCCATTCTCAACAGCTTCCCATACAACAAGTGGTCTAGCCTTTGGTCCCATTTCTGGATGACCCAAGTTGAGCTAGCTGGTGATTATCACTGGATAAGAGGACAAGAGGATGGAAAACTGGTAGTGGCAGTAGTAACCAAGTGCTAAACATGAGAAGCCTCAGGCAAAGTAACTTGTTGCTGAGGAAGCTGTTTATGCTCAATTTTGGAAATTTTCCTAGCCCAATGTACTCAGATGGACATGTTTCCATTACTTTTCATTTAAACAAATTCTTCTTTGGTAACCTCCTTTTTTTTTTTTTTTTTTTTTTTTTTTTTTTTTTTTTTAAATCAGATGAATGGATTTACCCTGTATTTGAATTACATGTTGCCATGCTTATTCTAAAAATGTGCAGAGACTGAGATATCCATCATCTCATAGAGACTGCATATCATCTCATGATGATATCCATCATCTCATTAGAGGCTCCTTGAGGAATCAACACAAGAAAGTGAAAGCTGCAGACCAAGGCACAGGAGCTGTGTCAGTAAGCAACCCTACTCAACCCACCCAGATGAATCTGTTGGAGCAGGAGAAGGCAGAGAGGGATGGAAGTGTAGCTCTGACAAGCACAAGCTGCAGCTGAGCTGTAGGTTGGCATGGGGGCTGCAGAGGGCACAAGGATGGTGCTGAAGCTGGGCAGAGCCTGGCAGCCTGGGACCAGTCACCAGGCATGAAAAGCAGTGGCCAAAGAAACCTGGGGGGGAATCCTGCCATGGGCACAAGGCCAGCACTGGCCAGGGCCTGGGTTGAACAGGAACCCCAAGCCACAAAGCAGCTTAGGCCACCACTGTGTACAGGATAAATCTGTGGGGATAATCACACACAGGGTACCAACCCGCTGGCTGCTGGCACAGCTGTGCACACCAGCAATGAGAGAGCCCCGTGGTTCACTGAGGGAGGCCTCACTCCCTGCCACTGAACCCCACCAGGGGAGAAGGCAGCAAAACTCCACAGAGCAGCGTGGAACATAATGGGACAGCATGACATGCTTGTGTTGTGGTCAGAATGGGGAGATAGGAGGTGAAAACTGGCTAATTAGTCTCATTCTGCCTTTTTTCATTGTTTTTCTGTGGGCAAAATTGGGACTCACACACCTCACTAACATAGTTTTCTCCAATTTTTATCTCAAAATTTTTAAACACACTGTGCACTGGAAGTCCTGACCTTCAACTGAGAATCAAGCCATTGGATGTTTTTTGCTCAAACTCTTCAGCTATTGAGGTCAGATGTCAAGATTTACAGTTTAAAAGATAAGAGCTGCTGCCATAGTTTTCTCAGAATCTTTTTCCTGGGGAATATGTTCCCAGGTTTCATTTGGCCTAAACCTCCAGGCACTGAATATGCTGTATTTTTTTCATTTTTTCCATTTTTTCATGGGCCCACTACATAGATTCCAACCTGGAGGTAGCATCTGCACCTGAATTAGCATCTGGCAGGGATTCAGTTACCTAAAAAGAGGCCTCTGTGGCATCTTAGATTCCTCTGGGACACCCAAGCTATGCCCATGGGACACAGGATCTCTGAGAGGCCTGCACTGGAGCAGCAGGGAGGCCAGGGAGGTACCTGGGCACCTCAAACTAAACAAAAAGGTGTGAGTGAGTGAATCTCAGCCCTAAACACTTTCATAGTCCGCAGCAAGAGAAGGCACTTTACAACATGATTCATTTCCTCCCTAAATCAATGCCTAAAACAAATCAGATGATGGTCACACTGAAAGTGCTGATCTTGCTCTACTGCCTGTGAGGAGAGCCCAGGGTGAGCCACAGGCTCAACTGTCCATGAGGAAAGCCCAGGGGACATCTACAGCCAGGTGAGAGGACCTCTCCCAAAGCTACATACAGATGTGCCTCTCCCTGCTAGTTCCCTGACTACAGTGATCTGAATCTAACAAAACCCAGATCTATCTCCTGTAAAAATATACATCCCTTCTTCCCAAGTCTAGAAAAAATGTTCATGAAAAAAACAATCACTTGTGAAAATTCTTTCAGTCCAGCTATCTCTAAGACATAAATTTAGGTACCACTACAACACGCAAATTATATAGTGATTGCTATAATTAATGAACAAAACCCTTGCTTACAATTCTTACTAACATTGCAACTTGACTCATGAACACTTTCCTTGCTTTTCCATTGAAATATTTATGGAATAAGATAAAAATCCATGACCCTTACTCAGGAATGCTTATAGTCACCTACTGAGCTTTAAACACAGAGCCATTGAGCTTGATGAGACTTCAACACACAGTTAAATTGCACAGTTCAGCCTGGACTGGTTCCTCACACAGAACTTTATGGAGGAGATTCAGGTTCAAAAATCTGTTTTTTAAGGTGTGAAATAACATCAAATATAGGATTAATCAAATGACTGCATCAAAACTAGTTTTTGCCCAACTAAATTACTAGATAAGATGAGAAGAGAAAAAGGGAAATATTAAAATGTGTCAACATAGGAATGGAAAAAGAGAAACTTTAAAAGCAAAACTAGTAGTAGGATTTGTGGTATTCTGCAAGTTCAAAATGTAACTGGCACATTTCTTTGTTGCTGTTAATTTTGTTTTGCCTTCATATTAACTGCATCTCTTTGATGAATATTTTTAAAAATAAAATAATGGTTATCACTCCGGCTGCTTTGAAGTACTTCTGAGTTGAATGACTGGTAGCATTTATTGATTTCATAGTGTGACACTAGGAGTTTTGATATGGGATTTTAAAAAACGATATTTGAAGTTAAAAGAAGACATCTTGATTAAAGCCAGAACAAATTGTTTGGCTGAGATTCAAACTGTGGTTCACATGCCTTTCCAAGTTTGCAGATTCACTTGCTCGCTAGGAAAAGCCCATATGCTTTCAATGGACGAGTTCAAAATTCATGCCATGGAAAGGCAGGAAGCTGCTTCAAAGTTGGGAACCAACAGTCCAGCTTAAACCCTAGGGGAAAAATACACTCACAGACATTAGATATAAGAATGGGGTAGAAAGGTCTTGTGTTTAAGGGGTTCAGTTCTGAGACACAGACAGTGTGACCTTGAAGCAAACCCTGCAGTCTTCTGTGCATCCGGTGCCCATATGCAAACTACTGATAACATCGTTCCCATCCTCTCCTGGGCAGGAAGCTGTGAGGGTGAATAGCAGCTCTGTGGTGCTCTAAGTCCTGGCTGGAAAGATGATCTGCTGGGTTATCACTTTAGGTCTCAGAGAGACAAGGATGAATGCTGCAGATCTGGTGGGTGCAGTCACTCCCTGCCAGCAGCCTGGGTAATTCTGGTTCAGAAGGTACCTGAGACTCCAACACACAGGGCACTGAGCTTCTGTGCTGGCCACTTCTACTGAGATACTTGATGTGCTTCTCCAGGTGAGCGGGGGACATTTAACCAAGGACTGGTCCATGCCTGAGGGCTGCTCAGAGCTTCAGGATGAGCAGAGCCCTGCAGCTGTCTCCTCCTGTACAGTCCAGTACATTGGGTATTGTCCTGTGTGGCTTAAAGAACAAGAGTGGAACTAGTTCTTCAGAATGGACCAAAAGTACTAAACCTTTACAGAGATCATCTGCTTAAAAGCCACTTGAGTCCTTATTCTTTAAATAACTGACCTAAAGCACCTGCTCATAAAGCAGTTCCTGCATCTTGGGAGATGACCATCACTTCTTTTCTTGACCTTCTTCCATTGCTGGTTTCACAATGGATGAGACTGACTTTTAAAGGAAAATTTTGCCAGTGCCATTTGGGAGGGTTATGAAGAAAAAAAGGACGTTGTCAGTTTTTGCAGTGGAAACTGTAGTAAGTCACCAGCAGGCTACTGACTGAGTTGTTAAACTCAGGGGGAAAAAAACTGTTAGGTGAACTGGTTAATATCAAGGCTCACCACTCACTTCTGCATACTACAGACCATGTCAAAAGCTTTCCAGTAATCAGTAGAGCTTAAGAAAAGTCTCTGATTAACTTTTCTTTCATCTTTCTCTTTTCCATCTGGTGTTAAAGATCAAACCTTCAGTTCCTCTACTCTTTTAAGCCTTGCCTGTTTGACAGAAAACCTCTCATCCATCTTAAATCTAGTGTGGGCTAGAATGTCTTTCAGCAGTGGCTAGAGGGTAGATATATTATCAGATAGTAACCATATTGCTCCCTCTGCTTTTACTTTAGCTCTGTATTTGTTATTATAGGATATATCTGGGGTTTGTGAGTGTTCAGCCTCTATCCCTCTACTGCAGGGATAGTGCTGCTAATGCTTTGCAAATCACTGCACTATTTATTTCCAGTTTAGGAATGTCCTATCTGTGCTTTGCATAGCTTCCAATTTTACCAGCAGCCCAGGATACTGGTCTCCTAGGACTTGCAGCATCTGCACTCTTAAAGATACTATGATGTGGGAGTGATGGTGACTTTGAGTGCTGGGGCTGTAACTGTTTCAAACTGCACCACTGCTGATTGTCAGCTGGGTAAAAGCAGCATCTTCCCCTTCCACACAGACTCCAGGAGGGTGGGGATGCTCAGCCACCCCTTTGAAATCATTGCCTTCTTGGTGGGATATGGGTAAAGACTTCTGGAACTGCTGGGATTGACTTACACCTGCCATGGCATCTTCCATGGCACTCCTAGAGGTATTTCTTAGTAGCAGAAGAAAAGCAGCTCTAAGTGTTTGCTATATGACTCACCCAAAACAGAAAAAGAGGTCACACCTCCCCAGCACATTTGGGCTACCAGTTAATAATATAGAGTACTTGGATAATGGTAAATATAGGTAATTACAAGATAATTACATTTCTCATTATTTCAAAATGAGACATCTTTTCAGGAAAAGAAATTCCATTTTCTTCCTGACTCTACCACCTAACATCACTTTTAAGCTATGACTTCATAGTCCATGTGAATTATCAAATCCACTCAAAATGTCATGTTCAGGCTAGTTGCTGTACCAGAGATTCATAAAATGTCTTAATGACTTTGCAGAGGGAGGCAAAACACTTGAAAATGAAAGATGCTAAAAGATGTGGGGAAAAAACTGCCTCAGGCAATTTACAGTGGAGTGGTGATGACCACTTTCTAAAACAGCAAGTCTGTGAAGTCATTTTTAGAGGACAGTGCAGACAGCAGTAGCCAATCTACAGACACTTGAAGGGCACAATACCAGGACATCTACTTGTGGTGAGCTCTACTCTGGTCCTGTGAACCAAACTAGCATATTAGGTGGAGCCCAGAACAGCATTATCTCCTGTGGTTTAAACAAAGGGAGCACATGCAGTCTGTGTGCCATCAGATCTCTCCATGATATTAACCACTGAGTAGCAACTGGAAATAATCAAGAATTTTTCGTCAGTGATGCTCAAATTAAACACTTTTTCTGTCATACCTAGGATACATAGGATTTTTTTGTTAAGTATCTGTGCTCCATAGGCATGACACAGTATTGGGTCAAAAGCTTTCCCATGCAGCCTAACCTCTCTTTCAAAGGTGTTGGCCTGCAGCTCCATGTCTTCATAAATCAGAGTGATGTAAACCTGCTCTGCAGACCAGTTTCAAATCTTAAATTTACAAAAGAAGTAGTCAGACTGATCTTGAATCCTGCCTGTCTGTAAGGAAAGTTAAATGGGATCTTTGGAGGAGAAACAGTATGATGCTGATGTTTGAAGATTTTTCTGCCTTGCTTTTCTGAGCCTGGACTAAAGAATTGGGGTGCAACAGCTTCCTGCTAGGAAGAGTACAAGAAAGCACCTTTGGAAACAATTGGTCCTGTGTCTGAACCAAAGCAGCAGCTCTTGCCTGATGCTGATCAGTACTTAATATATCAGGAGATATGCAAAAACTCATTATTGGGCAGATGTAAGCAGCTTGCTTTCATATCCTGCTCCCCAGCAGTTAGAGACTGATTTACATCCTAGAACACGTGGTTCAATATCCTTTTCACTATGTGTTGTATTATATATAACATTAGATACTTCTGATTTCAATATAAACATCTAAATCTGAATCCTAAATCTTGGTCTGAACAATTCACTGTGGCAGACGGGCCCACAGTTAAATCATGTGCTGTGTAAAAAAAGCATTTCCATTTATCAGTGCTGAATTTCATACCTTTAACTATCAATTTAGGTGACATTGGAATTCATTAAAACATTTCTTCCCAGTGTAACAGACCCTATATGTGAAGTTCATGTTCATATGGCAATCAATTGTATTTACAGTTATAAACACAATTACTCTGCAGTACCATGCTACAGTTCCTGCAGCTCATCGTAATGTGGATGCAAGGTTTATTATTATTGAGGACTGAGAGATGGGTTAAAATAATAATAAATGCAAACATTCTGGTTAAATAGGAGGAGACTGTGAAACATTAAACCAGCTTTGGAAAGGAACAACTCCTTTCAGTTTTCATTGGCTCATATCATTAAATGAGAGGCATGACTCATCCATCATTACAATATTTCAGATTTAAAGCAGCACAACTTTGATTGCAGGACACCTCTACTGATAGCAAAGCCAAAGGGATATAATTGTGGGACAGATTTCTCATTTTTAAAAATTTATTTGTTCTATGTTACATGCAGGTTACAGAAATGTTTCATGTTACAGTTTGCCAGACTGCATTTTATCTGCTGAAGGGAACTAACTGTGAAATTAAATGAGCTGTTCTGAAGTTGAGAGTGTGCACATGCTCCTGGGTAAATGCTTGGAGAATACAATTCCTTTCCATACTAATTTTAATTCTCTAAATAATATTTGGATGGCAAAACATGTATTTTAAATGTATATTTATCATCTCAGGAAATTTAAATGACAGCACATACCTCCTCTTTTGGTTGTTGGGCAAGTACTCATTTTGATAAATCTAAATTTCCTGTAACTGGTTAGCAGAGTAGCCAACATATTTGTCTCACAAAAGTGTTATCAAGATTAATGTGCAAATAGTTTGCACTTCTGTGATGTGTGCAGTCCACATAGTTATTACAACTTATTTCACACATTAGGTAAAAGGTCAAAATACTCTTTTCCCCCCAATCATACAAAATTCAAATTCTTTGTTTGTTTGTTTTTTTAAATTCTTATTTTAAAATTTCTAAACTACAGTTTAAGTCTAGGGAAAATCCACTTCATTCCTGGCTCTCTAAAAGCATGGAAAGATGTCAAGCTTTCCAGAGCTGCTGTTGATAGCATGAAAACCAACACAATCTGGGCAGAATCATCATCGTCATAAATAAAAGAGTAATGTTTTGATTTTGTGCTATAAATAATGAAATAAGCACCTGATTTTTATCCAAAAAATTAAGAGGCATAATTAATTCAGGCATGCTTCAGGGTACTTCTAACACGCACTCTTTGTTCTCGTGTTTTATGTTCTATTTGCCTCAGTTGCTAGGATGTTACTGCAGAATAATACATCTTGAGATGGGTACTGCTGGGTGCTGCTGCTGTGAACTTCACTTCTCCTTCAGAACATGATCATTCTGCCAAGCTTGGTGTGATCCCAGCCTCCCACACCGACCTGCTGTTTTTAGGTGGATTGAATGAATGAATGGGTGAATGAATGAACAGACGAATGAATGAATGAACAAATGGATGGATGAACGAGTGGGAGACTCCTGCATGCCTGGAGGGAGGGCAGGGGCATGGGAGGCCTCGTTATCCCCAGCACGGCTGTCCCCAGCCCAGGACAGGGATACAGCCCTTGGGGACACCTCAGCAGGAAGAAAATGATGCCTACATTTCTCAGAAGGTGAAGGAAAAGCAGCTAGAGCTGAGGTTGAAGGACCAGAGATATCTCCCTGACACCCTGAAGCTTTTGCAAAGGTCTGCCCTGTGGAGAAGATGCTACAATACAGCCCAGAGTATGATGAGTGGCCTAGGCTGAGAAAGTTCCTCGCCTTCATTCCTTTCTGAAATAAAAAATACTCTACTGTCCTCCTGGAAGAAAGCAGTTCTGCTCCAAGAACTCCGTGTCCTAAAAGCTTCATATTGCCTCCACCATACAGTCACCTTTAGGTCAGTAGGAGCAGGCGAGTCTCCAATTCCAGGCAACAAATTTCATTACTCTTTTCCTTTCCTTTTTGCCAAATGAAGATTTGTTATTTTATCAACTTCTACGTGTTTGCTAGCACTCATGAAGCTGATGAATCAGTTGCAATCTACTTTGACTCGTGCTTACTGGCAACTGCACACCAAGTCCTGAGGGGCAGGAGAGATATGAAGCCTCCTACAGTCTCCACAGTTATGGCTGTCTTAGCTGGTGAGTTAGGAGGGAAAAAAAAATATCTGTCACACATAGGCAGTTCTTTTATGGCTCTTACAACTAATAATGCCAACTCAGATCCACACATGCAACAGCAAACTATGAAAGTAGCTGATTTTAACAGTGTATCAAGGAAACTGCTCTTAATGTAATAATAGTCTCCACTTCCAAAGCCCTCATGAAGCAAACTAAGTGCAGAGAATCTACATAACTGATTATATTATATGGTTTATCCTAGTCTCAAAGTGCATCAGGTAGGAAACAGACACAATTTGTGTGATAAAAGTATCAGGAAAATTTAATCTCTTGTTCCCACACATGCACAGCTGCATCCTAGAATTGGTCTGCATGAAAGCAAACAGAAGCAGCCAGGGATCATGGGGCAAAGCCTTGGCCATCAGGTGTAGCTGTGTTGTTGTGTCCATGAGAGACAACCCAAGTGCTCAGGAGGCACTTGGCCTTGCAGCTGCAAGAATAACCACTGAATACTGCAGGTCAGAGCACTCCAGCTCAGTCCACAGTGCCTGAATTTATTATCATGCAACACCATGAAATCAGTCACAGAGTCCACTCCTCACCACATACCTGGTACAGCATCCCCTCAAGTCCTGTCACAGGAAGACGAAACCCCTCTGATTTAATGCTCAGGATAAATCAGCATTTATCCTGAGCACAGCATCCTGGTGTTCTGAGCAAGTCTCTTTACCTTACCTTTGTCTCACCATCTCTACTTTTAGAGTAACTTTTCAGAGCCAGAAAAGCTGAAAGCAGTGCCTTGCACAGATGGCCTCGCTCCGATCTCTCTGGTAGCTTTGCCCCACAGAGCAGCTAAACTAATCAAGCAGGCCCTCATGCACTGTGTGGAGCTCACCTCTGTGCAGTGGGAATCAATAGTAAAGAGGCCTTCTGTCAAAAATTTGATGTATTTCTTCCCATGTCTCTATTCCTCTTTAACTTAGTAAATCTATTTTCCATACTGAGCTCAAGCCAATTGCAAGGAATCCTATCTTAAAGTTTAAGCATTCATTCCTGTGTCTGGAAAAGATGCTCTTTTCTATGACTGCTCCAGTTCAATCTCATCTCTCATTTATTCAGTCTAGTTTCCCTTTTAACCCATGTTTTTCTGTCATCTCAGTTTCTCTCTGCATGTAGAAAATACCCTGGCATGGATTCTCTGCTCTTCAGGTATGCCCATGGAGGGTGTGCTGTCTTTCTGTGAGCATCTCTTTGTAGCTCTGGGCAAGTGGGCACAGTAAGAACACCCTCTGCCAACATCCTGGGAGCCACCCCCCAGAAATGGGCCACCAACTCTCAGATTTGTCTCCTGGGCTTTGCCCTAAACTCAGTCACCCAGTTTAAGGCTAAAACTTCTCACTCAAAGAAATGAATCTACTACTTTAACCTAACTTTTCCTTGATTGGGTTAAAAGGTTAAGTGGCAACTGAGCGGGAGTTTACTGAGAGACTTATTATGTACTGAAAGGTACCTATTATATTTCATTTTAGATATCACGTAAGAGAGACTTTGCATCTGCTGAAGTCACCTCCTTCCTTCTCTGTGCTGCCAGCCAATATTTTGAGCAGTCCAGAAATGGTTTAGCCAAAACACAGTATATAAATTGCAAGAGATATTTTTTATGCATACTCAACTTTCCATTTTGAAATGACAATATAAACCTCTTTCATGTAGCTGCAACCAACCTTTTCGTCTCTATACTTAACTCACCCAAATTACACCTGAATGCTTGCAAAGAACTTTAGGAAGAATATTGGTCTATTCTAAGACTTGAAGGAAATAAATATTGTGAAATATGTTTCTCATTCCCTTTGTTCTGAAGTTTTATGACTAAGTGCTGTGCTGGTAACAGAGGTTTATCAGGAATGCCTGACTTGTCCAGATCTTGAACTCTAATAAAATAATTCAACAGAGCAAGAAAAGAAAAGGGGGAAGGGGGCAGAAAAGGGAAAAAAAATTAAGAAAGAGTAAGCCAACTACAATACATGAAGTCTAATTGTTACTTGTAACATACGGTCAGTGTTTCCATCACAGCTGTAATATAAAAAAGGCTGATGTTGAGCTGGTAACATCTGCTCTGTATCCCATGATTCCTGTATTCCTGTTCACACTAGCTAAGGCTCTGGCCTTAATTATTTAGGCTTGGATCCTACTGGTTTTGGTTTTTTTTTTTCTCTAAAGACAGATGCTCTTATTGAAAAATACATCTTGCAGAGTTGATTGACATGGACAAACAAGGTCCCTAAGACTGCTACTACAAAACATGGTCCTTGGTTCCTATTCTACAAAATACACAGAAAGAGGTAATTTGCAGTTGAAATTCAGTAGGTTATTTCTGATAATATGACAGTAAGTAATTAATTAGAATGGTTTGCAAAAAAATCTAGAATGATGGAAGCCTAATGCAACCTGGAGCTTAATTTAAAGAACACCCTGTTAGTGACCAAGCACGTCAAAACCCTCCCTGCATGCTCCACTGGCAGGAGTGTTCCCAAAGGACACAGTACTCACTTCTGAAATCTCAACATAAGAGAGGCAGGAATAATTTTAAAGCAGCTCAAAAAATAATACCGCAGGCAACTAGGCTGTACATAAATAAACATTTAGCATAAGCAGATTCAACTGCAGTAATAACAAAATTAACTAAATTGGAAAGTGAATTCCCAAGATCTTCTGTGTGGATAGAAAAATTCCATGCCTTGAAGACCTCACGCACCTCTCTCTTTTCCTTGTTGGCAGGAAGTAGCTAACAATTAGGATGTGTTCACCAAACCTTTCTGATTACAGGTACCCTACCTGAAAAGCTGCGTACCCCATCCTCCATCTGCTCACCACTTCCCTCTGCTGCAAGTTGCTATCCCTTCTCACCTGCTTGCTCAGCTGCTCACATAATTGCTCCTCACCTCATTTCAGGCACAAGGAACCACATTAATAAGGATCTAGTACTGGCATTGTTAAAATAACCTGCCTTGCTCCAACTGAAAGAGGTCAAGGCAGAAGACAAAATGTTAGAGGTGACAAGAACTTGGGGAGGGGGTGAGGGAGCACGCACAGGACAGCAGCTAAAGACCATGTGTGCTCACACTGATTAGAAACAAAGAGATATATAGCTTTGGGTGTATAAACAAAGATCTCCCATTGTCCTTAGCAGAGCAGAAATGAAAAAGAGTGAATATATGGGTCACTGAACACTCCTAAGTCTGTTTACATAGGGTAATTTGGAAAATGTATCAATCCTGGGTACCTATCTTAAAATGAAACAAAACACTATCTTTGCCATCCCTAACTGACCTGTTTTTCTTACATGATGAGCTGTTACTGGAACAATGTCTTACAGTGCATCCATTCTGCAAGTAATCCTGCATCCTCCTCTGAATTTCTAAACTGGTAGAACTGAATGCCAGCAGAACACCAGCCAAGAGTGCTACACATCATAAGGTCACTATATCATAAAAACAACATTCAGTGGGGATAGATTGTGAAACCTAAATTTACAGCTGGGCTGTGTTTTGGTTAACGCAACACTCTTAAATCTGAAAAACTGCTAAAATACAAACAATATGGATTTTATTTTTAATTTTTTTTTTATTCCAAGCGTAAGCATTCAGTTGCTGAGGAAGCTGACCTGAACAACTCCAAGTAATAAGAACATATTCTTCTGAGATGCTACTGATGTATCACAAATTGCTTTAGAAACCTGCCACCTTTTATATTGTATGAGACATCAAGGGCATTTTATGAACACACCTCTAAGAAACTTGGCAGAGGCTTTGAGAAGCAAACAGAACGTTACTTGGAAAACATTAATGACCTTTATAACATCTGGTGTTTGATCCCAAGATAAACTTCGGCCAGCATCCACCCTTCCACTCTTCTAGTGCTGTCAGGAGAAGACAGGGAGGGTTTTCTCAGGTGGGAGTGCCCAGGTGCACTCAGGGAGAAGAAGGGGTGGCCTGCACCCACCATACTCCCAGGGCTAAGCCTTCAACAGCAGAGCATGTTGTGCCAGGATGCACAAACCAAGGCTGCTGGGACTGCGCTGTGATGGCTGCTGCAACTGAGGTGTCTCCTTCTGGGGTGTGGCCACAAGTCCAACCATGTCTGACCTGGTGCAGTTTAACTCCCGGAAAGAAATGGCAGTGTCTCCTTCTTGCCTGAAGCTGAAGCTATATTTCATGGGACTCTGCCTTACAGACCCCATTCTCCACGGTTCACAAGGCCTAAACAAAAACTTTAGCTGTGTAGAAAAGTCTAGAGAGCTTATGGGAAAAAACCCAAAACTTGGGAGAGCACTCTGTACCCATGGCTCAGGTGTACTGGAGCTAGACCAATATTTAAAGAGAAAAAGATTAACAGTAGCAGCTTCCTTGTCACTTTCTGCCATCCAAAGCCCATGTACAAACAAGAACTCTGCCTTAATGAATAAATCTTAGATGGAATAAATGAATGAATAAACAAATGAATAAATCTGAAATCTTATCTGGTTCAGGCTGGCTCTTCACCCTCCTAGGCCAATGATCTGCTAGTGAGCTACACAAGCACTGTTCCAACTCCCAAGTTCCACCATGCAAGTACTGTCCTACAGAAAGAGGGGGAAATACTAGGGAAATTGGGTGGAAGCCACATGTTCAATTGCCTTTTGCAACTCTTCTCTCAAGGATTTCAGTTCTTGCTGTGAAGTGGAGGAATCTTTCCCATACAATCAGATGTACCATTCCCAACAGATAATTGTCTCCTTAGCTCATTACTCAAAGGCCTGTGTGCTGTCTCACATGCCTGATGCGCTTCAGCTCAGGAGCTGCCTCTTACACTATGGACTGTCTCTCACAGCTTTCAGGAAAGATCTAGGCCAAAAAAAATCCACCTAAACTAACATAGCAGAAGCCACCCCAGAAATGTGTATACACTGGATTTCCAAAATGATCTTACAGAAGTACAGAGCTGGTTTAAAGCAAACCTGTTTTGTCTCTCCAAAGCTAATCAGTGAATAATAAGTCAGTGTATTTCCATTGCCACTTGGTGTCCCCAAACCTATTAGCAGCTCAAAGAAGCTTGGCAGGACAGGTACAAGCTGGATGAATACATGTGATTTGATGCTTATATTTTGTTTTGCCAAAAGACTGTGCTGACACCAGCTAATCTCACAATGCGTGCCAGGCTCAGCCTACACCTCCTGCAGAGGTTGCTAACTGCAAGTTACACAATGCCTGCGCACTGTACAGCCTGTTCTCAGGTCCACCAGGCCTCCAGAGGATGGGGAAATCCCTAAATACCAGGAATGCCTGGGCTTTTGTGTTACAGGTCCAAATAGAAAGCGCAGTCCTCCAGCACTCCTTCCTCCTTGCCCATCCATACTGCAGAGCTAATTAAAGTGTTTTTATCATCTCTGTGAGTAACCCTTAGGAGGTCTATGCATTTCCTGACAGGGATGACTGCTAATCGAAACTCCTAAGCTTCCCCTTTCCTACCATTTTCCGGGATCTGCATTTGCTCTCTACACAGCTTCCAAGCATTGTGATGTCAGTGTCCTCAGTGCTCTGAACACCAGGGAGGCGTGCAGCAGGGCCAGCGCTCCCGCACTTCACAAGCATTTGGGCTCCAAATTCCACCACAAGTCTCACGTATCACACTTCCCTCAAGAATGTGAGCAGGCAAGTTGGCCAGACAGCTCTGGCATTTGGACATGGCTATGGCCTGATCAACAGCTGAGTGGAGTCAGAGAGACTCCTTCTGTTCATTACAGCCAATTGTAGAATGGGGGCCTGTGCAGCACAGATTGAATGGCATCATTGCAGAGATCATCCCTGCTGGCCTTAGCACCCTCAGTGACGAATTAATTACATATTCTGTAAAACACCACCGAGTGTGCATCTCATCCTGGGGAATTACTGAAGCTCCCCTGAACTGACCAATGTTCTCCCACCCCAAAACCCCCCGAGACCAGCTGGAGCTACCTGGTGGCTGGGACAGGGAGGCATCAGCCAGCCCTTCAGGCTCTCCCTCCTCCCCTGGCTTTCTAAAGGGCCACACTCTGCCTCCCATTTCTCATCAGAGGCGTGCACCTCTATGTGTAAATGGAAGCACTAAGTAGTAGCCATAAAGGAAAAGAGAGCAGGAGGGAAGATTTCTGTCTGGTGGGTTATTTTGTATAGCTGGCAGGTTCACTCTTGTATTTTCAGTCTGCCTTTACTTTGGTTTTAGTACTTCTCTCTCTCCTGCTCCTCCCCTATACACAGTGATAGAAATACCTTAAAGAATAATTTAAGGAAAGGAAGCCTACAAGTAACAAGCTTTTGTAAATGGCTGGATTGCAAGTTGCTCTTTTAATACAGTAAACTGCAAAACAAAATCACAGGTGCTGTAAGAGCCTATAGATTGTTTCCTATAAGGCCATATTAATATTTTATACCACTGTCATCTCTGAGCATTCTTGGCTGACTTGTTACCTTGCACAATCTGGAAGGAGCAGTTTGGCAATAAGACAGATCAGTGGGGACAATGCAGAACAGCACTTCAGCAAGAGGTGCTGCACTCACGATGCAAATGAATCTCTTGACCTTGAGCTTCCCCAAGTGTGTGGTGTCACTGAGCAGGTTCATGACAGTGTAACACCACACACATGGCAGGGATGGGATGGGGCTGGACAGAAATAATCCTTCCTATGTATTCTTTAAGTACAGAAGCCTATCTTATAATTACTAAGCATATGGCATTTTTAAGGCAGCCCTGGCTCCAAAATATGTTACTCTGAGATAACACAATATGACTCAACACAGCAGCATGAGACAGAGCTGACATGTGCAGGTAAGTTGTCAAAATAGGTGACAGATGGAGTTGTGCTTAAAAACATTCAAGATATTTGCTTCTTAGCTTTTCCCCAACATGCATTTCCCACACAGTTTAAAAAATTTACCTTGAAGTGCCTCTACATAATCTAATGTGATGAAAGAGAGAGAACACGAGTGAAAGAACGAATTGCAGAGTTGTTACAGATAATATGCGACATACAGCAGATACCAGCACACAGCAAATAGCCCTGTTTGCTGACAACCTATATTGCTTTGGAATAGTTTGGCACAAATTGCCTATACGTGCATGATGTGTATTTTCTCCTTTTTCTTGCAGCTCTAGTGATTTGAAAGGTAAACTCCTCAGTGATCAAGGAAAATTAAATTTATCAGTTCATTACAAAAGGACGAGATTTAACACAAATCATCAGTGCATGTTTTTTTTTTGTAGGAGAAAATGTTCTTCTGCCCTTTAAAAGGAAGTGACATGACCCTCTGTTTATCTGATTGACATGGTTGATATATATATTTATATATTTCATGAATACTGTACTACACTATTCCATTTCTAATACCCACATCACAAGGAGGCTTTTCTACATTTCTTCATATCTGGAAAAGAAATACTTTGAAATGGAATGTAACTTCACCCAGATCTGTTTGTTGCTGTAATAGAGAATTATTTGTTCTGCAGAAGCACCTGATATAGTAACAAAATCCACCCAGAGAGGAGTTCAACTGGCATAACTGGCATCAGGGAAGCAATTACCACAGGATCAAGGTCTCTGACAGTCCAAAATACTTAAGTTAGATAAATTTAAAGGGTTTAACTAAAGCTCTACAGTTTCATCCTGTATTTATTTCATTTATTACTTTATTTACGACTATTAAAAGAAAATACCTAGCTCAGATTATTTGTGCATTTCAGTACAAATTTGCATCTAATAACATCTCTTGCAGTTTGCAAATTTGAAAGTGGGGATTGGGGAAGGTGGTATGTTCCTTTAAATAATCCAGCAGCTCTTTTGTGGTTCTCACAATGACATTTTGGGGATCTCACCATTAGTGGCTGCATTTATGCTATTCAAAGCCTGTTTGTATATAAAGAAAAATCAACAACAAAGATGACATCCTAACTTAGAAGCATGGCAAAATGGAAAGTCTATTGCCATTCAGGAGATGAAACACAAAAGCTGTAAGTTTAGTGAGCAAAAGCGACTGACTTTGTAAAGAAGGGCTGCACCTCAAGGAAACAGTACATCCTTGGCAATGAAAGAAACAAAGAGCCAAAAAAAGGGATCTCATTAAGTCGGTGTGTTTGTCTCCAGGTATCTGCTCTGCTCATCCTCATGCCATGCCATCTAATACAAACTGTAGCCATGCTAATGCAGAACAGTCTAGGCAGGGTTTATGAGCTCATGCTCAGTTTCATGCTGACCATGACTTCCTGCACAGTGCTGTGGCATCTGGCTGGCTTGATCATGGGATCCTGGAACCATCCAGTCATTTCCCCTCCAATGAGCAGTCAGAAAAGGCAAAATACTGCATGGTTTGATGAACCCTCTATTAACCATCGCCCAGGTGGGATTCTGTAGGTTGTGAAAAATTACCTGTTCCCAAAGCTACTGGCAATAGTTGTTGCCAGTGAACTTTTGCCACTAAAACCAGAAGCAGTGGGGACAATACTGCAAAGTAATTTCTGGTATGTGGCTGAATTATGGAAAATAAGAAACATGGCAGAGACCTGTGAGCGTGCAATGGGCAAAATGGAGCAATGTCAGAGCAATTGCTGCAGGTTTGATATGATCCTGCTCCTGCATGCTTCCATGACAGAGCCTATGACTGATGCAAATCCAGGAAGAAGGAAGGAAAAGGCCATTTGTGCAACATCTGCCAGGCTCCCATATGGCAAGTTCCAAAGTCACTATTGCCTGATGACAGCATGCAGATTAGGGCATCAGTGTGGCTTGAACTGGAACTGATCTTTCACTGACTTTTGAATAACTTCATGGCATGGATTAAGAGGGGCGTAAAATTTATCTTCACATCACTGTTGGTTCCTTGCCCATAAAAATTATTCCAAATTCAAGAGCATTAAGGAAGGGTATTTTGAAAACACACATCAAGAATTGAAACTATTTTGAGCTTTTATTGATACAATCCACACTTAGCATAGTGCTAGATGCTTAATTCAGATCTTTTGTAGCTATGGATCCTTTTTGTACTTTGAATAAAGATATATGTCAAGCCTTGGATAAGACTACCAGTAGCATTTTTTAACCCTTGTAGCATTAAATCCTTAGCTCTCAAACAATTATTTCCATCTGTTCAGCTGAGAGCACTCACAAAGGCAGGGAAATGTTCACCACCTCACTCAGGGAAACCAAAGTGCAGAAAGGTGATTGGGAAACCAAGTCCCCTGACTTCCACACCACGTCTACAAAACCATTCTTTTTATGGACAGTCTGAGGTACTGACCCCAAACACTGATAATGTAAAAGCTATTTACATCTCATGTTACATCTACACTTTTAGTACGACTGAGCAACCTGCAGCACCCAAGAGGGGCATGCAAACCTCGTCTGTCATCATGCACGTTCCCCTCAATCTTTCATTTAACTTCACCTTGCCTGGGAGATTGATAACTGGTGTTTGTGCTGCTCCCAGGGACTGCAGTGGCACAGTGCTATGTCAGCCAGAGACGGGAAAGCTTGCTTGGCATCATTTGGTACTCAATGAAACTTTGTAAGTTGGAAAGTTCCATTTGAACTACAGCATAACTGAGTTTGTCTTCCCTTAAATAGAGGGTGATAGAGAGAGTAAATGGAGGGAGAAATAGGGGAGGGAAAAAGACAAGAAAGAACCCACCTAGTCTGCTGACTTGATAGTCCTGTTTGGGGATTTTTTTCAGGAGTCTCCTGTCAAGATTTGCTGACACATGAGCTCTGTTGAGTCTTACAATGGTGATTTAAGATGTTACTGCATCCCTTGCTCTCCCCCCACTTCTGTTAAAGGTTATAGTCTGCAAATCAGGATTGGCAGAAAAGAATATTTTCCTCTGTCCTGGCCATTCCAGTTGAAATTCTGGCATATTAGTTAAAATAGTTTGATGAAGGCAAAGAAGAATGGCACTGGAAGGACTGTGGAGGTCACCTAATTCATGTTTCTGCTTGTAGGCTGGATGAACTGCTGTGTCCCACATGACAGATTTGTCTCACGTTGTCCTAAACACCCCCAGTGTTAGAGATACTGCAGCCTACATGATCCATGCAGCTAATGAAAATACTGAGAAGTAGAGGGCCTGCAGCAGGCTTCCACAAATGCCCACTAATGCTTTTTTGCTAGCAACTATAGCTTTTAAACATTTTTCAACCAATTCCCTAGATTTCAGATGCAACTAGCACATGGGATGATGTCAAAAGCCTTCCTAAAACACTCCATGCCTAGTCCTCTAGAGAAAGACACCGTATTTGCTATGCTGTAGCCCAGTGACATGATCTTCATTCCCAGAAGCCCTGTGACTACTCTAGCTTCTTACAGGAGCTACAAGGAAAACTGATGCCCCAGCTGCATTGCATTTTCTGCACTGGTCTGCCTAACTGCATCCCATTCCACTTACAAATCACAAATCTTTGATCTTAAGGCTATTTTCCCTCTTTTTCACAGTGTTTGAAGTGAAACATTTGTGATTTAGCTAAAATGGATTTTTACTATTCTTCCTCCCTTTTGTTTGCACAGGAACTCTTTGCACTTGTGCACTTCATACTGTTCTTGGAGGAGCTCCTAGATCTGTTTGACTTTTTCCTTGGACAAGATTTCATGACCACACTGGAACTTCACTTTGAGGTTGCATGAAGGAAAGACAGTTCCTGTCCTTTGGCTACAACCCATGTACCAGTTCTATTGCATGTCTTACACACAGAAAAAGTTATAGCATATTTCAGTACCTGCCTAAACCATCTGCTTCCTTTATTTTCCAGTGAATGGCTAAATGAGGCTTCTCTAACAGAGCCTGTGCTCTAGAGGTGTTAATTGGTTGTTCATGTAGAACCTTATATCCTGGATCTTCCTGGTGCCATTGCAAGCTCACATGGCAACTGCATTCAGATTATTTTCCCCCTGGTAATTTTTACAGGTCTCTCACTGTCTCTAACCTGGCCCTGAGAGCAGCTGTGCACATCCTGGAGTTCCCACACATCCCATCTCCCCGTGCTCCTTGCTGCTCTCTGGGTAACCTGGAACAGCCACAGGCCATGGGGGCTCGCAGGTGGGGAAGTGAGCCAGGGGACTCACACCCTCGCTCTGTAAAAAACACAGGGCTCTTTGAAATTAAATCCTCCTTGACAGAGTTTGGGCTAAATTACAGGAGTGAGACCTTGACAGGAGCTGGGTTCCCCTGCAGCACTTTGTGCCAGTGCTTCTAAAGCACATGGAGAAAGCAGAGAGTCGCTGGGTGGGACTGGCAGAGCTGGGTGTGTCCCTTTCCAGGGACATGTCCCCACTCTGTGAGACACGTATTCAATCCTGTACTCAGCTCCCTCCCGTTTAGAGGTGTCTGTTTGGTGTCACACCAAGTACCTTCCCTTCCCTCCATAAGACCTTTAACTGTCACGGGAGGCATCCTCTTCCTGGGGTGACTTTCCAACTAATATGCAGATGTGGCAGGCCGTGCTTATTTCCCAGGCTCTGGGAGCTGCTCAGGTGATTCCTGGGTGTTTTGTGTGCTGCCACATTGAGTGTTTTCATTAAATGCCAAACAGAATTTACCTTCCCTGGGAGATGAACTAAAATGATCTCTAGAAGTATTGGTATGCACAACAAAACTTTTACATCACCATTAGCAAAGCAGAATATTTCTGTTCCTATTATTTCAAGTTGAATAATTTAATGCTCACCCTTTTTAAATTTACCACTTTAAAATTAAAAACTCATTAAAATGTTTCAATAACAGTTAATATTAGCATAGCAATAAGACATACCAAGTGGGCATTACCAGGAGATAATTGACCTGATCTGTAAATTGGTGCCCTTGGCTTTACCTCTGGATGTCAATCAATTAAAGCAGTCAATCATCCCTGAGCTGTGCCTGCCTCAGCACGTCTTATTGCTTAATCATATAACTGTTGAGCTAATACCATTCATATTTCTGGACAAAAAATTCCACTAGGAATTCCCATTTATTATCACATCAAAATTAACAAGATCTTGAAATGCATATTATATTATTCATAGCATAATACTCTGCAAAATGGAAAACATAAAAATATATCTCCCCTTCTTTTTCCCCTTTTGTTAAAGCCTGCCTTTGTTAATTAGCCATTCTTTAGGATGATCAAGTAATTGAGATACAGGTTTTAGATCAGGTTCACAGGGAGTATGTGGTCAAGTTAATGAGTCATGAAGAGACTAAAATGTCACTGTATAGAAAACTGACTTGTGCTCAGCTGATATTAATTGCAGTGGCACTGGTGAAGTCAATAGCTCTATGCCAATTTACTGCAGGTGAAGATCAGGCCTTATGTTTACAAGAGTGTGGAATTTAGTGAATGACATTTAATCTTCTATATAATGAAATTTAGTGCATGTAATTTTTTTAACTCTTCGGATTCTGCCTAAAACCCTTTGCTTGGATGAATTGTTCTACTTAAGCTAATAACTTGGCAAAATATCACATGAATAGAGAATGAAATGGATCTGCCTGTGCCAGTTAAAGCTAACAGATTCGGACCCTTTGTGAGTTTAAAGCTGACTATATATATTGGAAAAATCCTTGCCTTCAGGACAGCCATGCAATCAAATGGAGCACAGGACCTCAGTCCTGCACATATTTATTTGTGGATATTGTTTACTGGAAGGGGCTTGTGAGTGTTGAGCTAACATACACCCATATAACCAGGATGAGGGCCTAGCTTCCTTTTTAAATTCAGAGATGTAAATGTGTCATTTTGAACATTAAATAGGGTGTAAATCAAATAGGCTTGATCATTATTGAAGTGCTGAAAAGCTATCATTCTGAAAGGAAGCATCTTGCTATTTTCTCCATAATGAAGCAGCAGACACAACATTATTAATGATAACTGTGTCTGGATTGTGCATTCAACCAAGATAAGAGTCAACATGTTTGGTAACATCAAAGAAAACCTGATACCTCAAGTATAAGAAGATTAGTATTTACAGTGATCTGTAGGGTTGGCAGTTCCAAGAAGTTGAACAGACAATGCCAGGAGGGACAATTAGTAATAAATTGGCACTGGGATTCTCTCCTGTGCTTGAAATCTGGCACTGAGCATAAACACACGTTGGAACATTTTGTTTAGAGCTTCCTGCTGCAGCCAGAGCGGGGCTCAGCAGAGTGAGAGTTGTTACAACACGCTGGGAAAACCCGAGACGGGTTCTCTCATTGGCACTGAAAGGTGTCAGGTACTTTGTACAAAGGCTTCAAGGACAACATCTCCATCACGTTCTGGGAGACTCACCCAATTCTTTTGGACATGCCACTGCAAAGCTATCGTGTGAAAGTTCAGGGATCCAGAGATTATTCCGCAGAACATACGGTTAGGCCATGAACCATCCTGGAATCACAAGGTACAAGCTCACAGAATGAAGGGCTCTTTATGTTAACACCAATTTATTTATTTTAGAGAATAAAAATATCCATTTTATTGTATTTATATTTACTTTTAATACCTCTGCACTGACCTCAGCATGAAAAATATGGACAGATCCCAAGTCACCCTTATGTGTAGCTGAAGTTGCTGGAATTTGCAGCCCTGCTGGGAGATGGGAAATTAGCTAAATACTGCACATCAGTATTATATCAGCTAAATATTTCACATCAGTGCATAGTTTTCTTTATTTTGATTTAAGTGGCACTAGAAATGGTGAACACAGTAAAATTATTTTAAAAGTATCCAGGAAAACAGGAAAGAGTGGAAAATTCCTATGCCTAATGCTCACCTTACTTGTGTTTGGCATAGCTCATCGTGAATGAAGCCAAATCATCCTTACACATTGATAAAGGTGAAACTAAACCACTGGAGGTGGAAACCCAGGAATATTTCTGCTAAATTTGCACCTCACATTATTATTGAATGCTTTTATTATTGGATTACTTTCACTGCATAGCTCACTGAAATCAATAGGAGGTATTGATGGTATCGAGCCCTGGAAATTACCTTTTGATGGAACATCTTTACAACATGTAATGGATCTTCATGATATCTCTCTACAATAGATAAAGTGTCACTGGATCCAGTTACAGATGAGAAAAAAGTTTAAGTGACACAGACGAGGTACATGCTAGAGGTAACTAAATACACATGCTAGAAAATTACTTTTTCATTTAAGGCTAAAAGTCAAATAATTGGTAAATACATTGCATTGATTCTCTTTTTCATGTCCCTTCAAATATAAAAGCCAAACTATAATGACCAGATGTGTCAATGTGAAACCTAGAAGCCTCTAAAACCACTGGCTGCACTATTAGCAAGCCATATTTATTACCTAATCCCCCTTTCATTTAGGCCAACATTGTCAAAGTTTTTCAGTACAAAACCCTTCATAATGAAGAAACTATAAAGAAGTAGTGATGGGTTCATGATGGTAATGTAGTATGGGCCCATAAAGGATCACAGATCCCTGCAACAATTGTGTATTAGAGGAGGATTCATGTATATAGCTGCTTTTAATGTGATTTGCAGACAGAAACAAGGACATTACTACTTGGAAAAAGCATTTTAATTCAAAAATTTTGGTGTTAGATAAATATTTTAAAAATACTTCATGAAGACACTATTGATGTTTTCTTTTTCATCAGCAACTGAGCATGGAGAACAGGACCAAAGTTCATTTAAACTCTGGCATAGCACTAACTATAGAATGCTTGAAAGGTTTATATCAGGTTTCCCAGATTATATAAACTACAAAGCCACAATTACACAACTCATGGCTCTTTCCAAGATGATCCTAGTTATTACACAGTTATTACACTTAGTTTCTTTTTGGCTGAAACATATTTAATATTTGCTGGTGTAAAGGTGTGTTTATCTAGAGAAACAGCTACTCTCATTATCAAATAGGAAAAGAAAAGAAAGAAAAAGAAAGCAAAGAAAGGAAAAGAAAAAAGAAAAGAAAAGAAAAGAAAAGAAAAGAAAAGAAAAGAAAAGAAAAGAAAAGAAAAGAAAAGAAAAGAAAAGAAAAGAAAAGAAAAATGAACAACATATAATGGTGCAATTCTTCACTTGCAACTGAAAGATTCTGAGTACATTATTAAAAAAGCATTCTAAGGAATTTATTTTGAAATACTGGTATAACATATAAATTTTTGGATTTGAAACTCATGTATCATGTTGTGTCTTCATCACTGCAGCATTAAAAGCTCCTGGGAAATGCAATATTATCAGCATCACTGCACACCACAACATCTAGGTCTAAGCATCGGAGGGGGGGTGATGGGTCAAACCTTTGCCACAGCTGAGATGTTTGGGTGAACAGCCCACAAAATCAATATGAACATTTGGGCCATATCTGAACAAATCAGCAGTAGTTCATTTGCAAAACTCAGCTGAAGGGTATGTTAAGAACAGCATTTCTCACATGAGGTTTCAGTAATTCTGCCTTTGTTATGGATAGGTCTGTAACAGCCCTTTGGTATTTGGGTAGAAATCCAAGTAGAGTGTTCAGAAATGTATAGCATTTAATATGAATCAAAGTACTATGATAAAAAAAATAGTTTGGCCCTTTGCTGCTTCTTAGGTTTCCATCTATTAAGAGACCAAGTTTCCCCAGCTGCCAGCACAAGTTACACAACGGAGCATTTTTGGGAAGTCTTGTGCTGCCCATCTCAGCAGGTGTTAAACTTCCTTTTTGGAGAGTTTAGGAGCTCATCAGACTTGATGACTGGTTATAAAAGATGGACCCAGTGTCAAAATGCGTGACTAAAAACACCTTTAATTAATGTGATAATAAAAATCTAATTGAACTTTTCTGCTTGAACCTTTCCCCATTGCAGGGTCAAACAAGAACTCAATTTAAACATCCTCAAATTTCAAGAATATTTGGATTGAACTCCAGTTTTGATCTAAACTGGATGGTTTTGATCCACTTGTTACAAAGTCTGATCTCATCCTGGATAAGAAGTAGCATTACTCAATAAGGAGAGTTAATACTGGAACTGTGACATTGGGAAAACCTGCTTGACATGCAAGCTTGTTTAACCAACAGAAATAGGTTGCCAAGATCATAAGCCAGGGAACAGTTTAACAAAAATCAATGAAGAAATTACAAGTGACTAATAAATTCACACAATGAGTATAAGCAGCTGAAACTAGAGAAAAACTAGAGATAGAGACTGTAAACATTTTGCACAGAGGGTGGAACCTTGCCATTGCTGCACCCGTAAAACCACAACCTCATCGGCTTTCTTAAAGTGATTGGGTTCCACCTGGTTAAAACCTAGGGGATTTAAAAAAATCTGCAGTAGGTGATTGTTGATGGTTTAATTGCTAGTCTACTTTCCTTTGCAAGTTTGACTTTAATCTGTTTATCATCACCTAAATAGAAGTGTCTGACAGAAGGTTCCTCTTTTTAATACCACAATTGCACCTCACAAAACCAGAGTGTGAACCCAGTAAGTCACAGAAGCAGCAAAGAAACAGAAATATTCTGACCCTAAGCAGAGAGGTGATTTACTAGAAAGGTGTTGCACAGATGAAAAAAGTAAAAAGTTAACTTTTCTTTTGGAAAGTTTGAGGTTTTTGTCTTCCCACAGCACTTATGGAAATCAATGAGCAACAGCTACAGCATGAGCCAAGGCATTTTGTTCTTCTGTCTGTTGGCAGGTCAAGGTGTGAGCAGTGGTTAAGAGTGAGCATTCTTCTGTCCTACAGGTGTTAGTTACAACATAGTAAGTTTGATTTAAGTTTGTGTTCCTGACCCTTATGTCTCCATGCTGCAATAGAGGTTGCATGACATTTGCCTTGATTGGAAGGATGGAGAAGGTGACCACAATGGACAACTTGCTCAGTAAAAACACAGCATTCCATGCTGAACTCCATTAAATATGAGACTAGTTTTTAATATTGCTTTTGCATGCCCTGCATGGATATAGCTCACCCTGTACTGAGGCTGTGCCATCTACAGTTACGTGGCCTCTCCCTCTGCGTGACCCGTGGCGTGCAGGGACCTGCCCTGTGGAAACGCCGTTGTCTCACCCCACAAGGACGCAGCAGCTGAGTGGTGATCCCTGCTAACCTGTTAGGTCAGCATTATCCTACAGCAACAGCAGGGCTGGGACAGTCAGGTACCTGTTACTCAGCAAGCCACGCCACTACAATTAATACAGAACAAATCAGTGAATAAAATGACTGCAGGCACGAAAACACAGAACGAGGTTAGAAAAAGGATGGCACTCTGGTTGCAGCACATTGGTGCAAAAGAAAAAAAATGTTTGCTATATTTAATACATCTAAATGCATTCTGTGTATATTCCCCAGCCCCTGGAAATTTGAACGAGCCATATGTCAGCTGTTTCCTGAAACTCTTGGTAGCACTGGATATACCCACTGCATGCTCTCCTTATCAGGACATTTCCATCTCATGCACCCAACACCATCTCTGGAAGCTTTCCCCAATTGATTTAGTAACAGTTGAAACTTGCTACCAGTCATTAGACAAGTTCATTTGGATCATATGGCAGAGCCTCAGAGCTGTTTAGAATGTGTTCAGGGATGCATGGAGACCTGTGGGGCCTTCCTTAGATCCCACTGAAGGGACTGGGGACCTGTGAACTCCAGCGCCCACCTAAACAGCCCTGCCCACCTAAACAGCATTGCCCACCCCTGAAATGCACTGCCCAGCCCTGAAGAGCCCCTTGTACATGAGGGATCACTTCAGATTCAGAGAGTGCTGGGATGAACACAGGCCACAGTCGCTTCTCCCCCACCTTACCAAAAAGGTGTTATCAAAAGTTTCTGAATCTCACCATTGCAACAGCACTAACAAAAATGTCATTTCCTTGCATTTCTCATCAAAGGCTCATTTTCTAATAGAAGTGGAAACACTCTCTGCTTGGGATGTTATAATGACAACAGCAAACACATACACAGCTATAAATTTGACTCTGAAACATGTTGAAAGGTTAGATTTGTAAAAATGTAGGCAATTTGACACCTCTAGATCACAGCAAACACAAGGCAACAAAACTGAGCTTCCAGACCGTCAGTTAATCCCAGGCTCCTAAAAGTGTCTCTTGGAAACTATTTCTACAGAGAGCAAAATAACTAATGTAATTGGAAACACTGTAGAATCAATGGGGAATGAAAGAGGATAAAGAGAGGCGGAAAATACACACCAAGATGCACAAATAGACATACAGTATAATTAGCTTCAGTCTATTGTATAACAGAGTCATAACAAATGACTCAGCTCCTTAGGTGGTGTAATTAGACTTCAGTGGACCAACCCCAATTTAAAGCAGCTGATAATTATGATATATAATTACATGGACTGATTCTGATCTGTATAAATTATTAGTAAACTTCAATGAGGGCAATAAGGTCAATCCAGTGAAAAAATTGTGCAAGTGAGATACAAATCAGATGTCCAATAAAATAATGAAGCATCTTATGTTCACACAGCTGCTCTTACCTCAGGCATTTTTTTAAATGAACTTCATGTGGACAGGAATTGCTTGGGGGTCCATTCAGATGTGGTCATTTCTGTGATGCCACTCAGCAGCTCTTCACTAGCTGCAGAAACTGTATATGCTATATGGGAATGGCAGGGCAGGGAAATGTTACATCCATTTGGAAGTGCAGGGGAAAGACTGTCTGGGAGAAAGAAATTGGCCATGCCTGATTTAGGACGGGGTATGGCACCTGATTGCTACGTGCTTTCAAAATGCATCACCTAACAACCCACTGGGAGCTCAGCGACTTCTGCCAACCGAAACCATCAACCCCTAAAAACAGCAGAGGTGTGGGCAGAGCTGCCTGCAGTTCTCTTAAGATCTCCAGTGTGAAATGACTACAGAGACACACCTTAGACCCCATCTCTAATATTTATGCCTGTCTGTGTATCCTGCCTATTAGTGAAAAAACAAAGAGAACTCCAGAATAAGCTGTTGGATTTGGTATATTCCAGCTGTGAAAGCAAGCCAGGGTTCCTCCAAAGCAGATAACAAGCATGTCAGGAATTGCTTCTGATGTCAAATCCATGTCCTTATAGCTGACCTCATTAAAGGCTCTATCATGCTCCCACTGAAACCAATGGCAATGATTTCTGCAGTTTGCTATGGAATGTCTATGTACTAGTCAGCCTTGAAAGTCAAAAAATGCTTGGCTCTTTCTCTGTCTGCCACTTTCACCAGAATTCTTGATGTGTTTTGGAGAGGGCTGAGGTCTCTTCAAGCACAGATGTAGCTTCAGGGAGTGCCCCAAGGTGCTGTCAGTAAATAGGAGACACCAAGAAAATGTGCACAGTCTCTCCCACTCCTGGGGGAAGGTTGAAAAGGGACTTGGTTCCCCATGAGCCACCACAAACACAGACCCAGGGGCTGCCCAGCCCATACCAGAGCAGTGCTGTGGCTACAAAAATGTTGCTGCTCTCCAGCTGAACTCTGCATTGCAAAAGCACCAGGTTGGGCTGCTAGGCCATTGCCTGACACTGCTTCCAGAACAACATCCTCTTTTTTCACACCCACTGTCTGAAATCAACACTATTCCCATCCAAGTGTTCTGACCCCTAAACCTCACCCCACTGGGGTGGTGCACTGAGCTGGTACTGCCTTGGCTCCCAGCTCTGCACTCCCTAAGGCACAGCTGCATCTCTGTCTGCTGCAAGGGCTTTGTACCCAGAGTTAACAACACGTGTGCCACCATCTCTCTTTCCACCTTCTTCCTCTCCAAAAGAGGTGCCAAGACAGGTGAGAAGAGACAGCAGAGTGAAGTTTCTCACACTCGATGTGAAAGAGAGGGCTGGGAAGTCAGGGAACTGAAAAGAAAAAGCAGCAGCAAAGTAAAGCTGCCGCACCTCCCCTCACCTCTCCTGTCCCCACTCAAGTGTAAAGAAGCACTGTGCCGGGAAAAAACTACAGCCCAAACCTCCTGATAAATCAGAGCTTCTCTGGAGAGAGAAGCAACTAAAAAGGAATGTAAATGATCTTTGACCAATGACTTTTGTCTAGTTGTGGTTTCTGGTACGGCATATGTGGTTTCTTGTTCGGAACAGTAATGAGTGTGTGTACAGCAATGTGTTCAATGTGCACAGTGCTGAGAGATTAGAGAGTGAAGGATGGCATGGGACATGTCAATATGGATCTGAATGATCAAAGGAGGCTGTCTCTTCTGGGCACAAGTCTGGGTTGGGTTACAGCAAAGGAAAAATGTGAAGTGCTTCTTAATGTGTTTTCTCTGTATTCTCTGCTCTAGGATCACGGTAAATGGAAGAACATCTTCTTCCCTAATAATCTATTTCCTGCATGTGGCTCCCCCAATAAATATATTAAAGTTTTGTTTGAACTATACAGTTTGCTAGGAAAACAGACTTGCCATTGTTTAAAACAAAAATACTCACAAATGCTGTTTAAAAACTGAAGCAAGGCTATGCACATATCTTTGCTCTGACTAGTTATCAGCCATGAATCTTGTACTTAGGTAATTATTAGAGGTTTCTTTTTTAAAGAGATAATTTACTTACCCTGTATCCCTGCCAGATTTTCTTTCTTTTTTTAATATTTGAATTTTACACATTAAGTAGGGCATGCTCATTTTTCTTCTGCTTCTGCCCTCTTTTGAGTTATGAATCCCTTCAGTGAGTAATGAGCAGTTGGCAACTTTTATGCATAAGAAAGAAGATTCAATGAATTCCAAATATGCTACATGGATGCTCCTTCTCCTACATAAAAAGTATAACATTTTTATGAATTGGGCCCACGATGATCTGGCATTAAATCACTGCCCCCTTTCTTCTCTGTGCTCTATTTATGCTCGGGGGACACGCAGTCGCAACGTATTATAAATTCAGCAGAATTACTAATTAAAAAACCTACTGTACAAAAATAGAACAAAGGGTGGAATTAGAGCCAACAGGATCTGAGCCAGTGCAGTGGTCCTGGGGAAATGGTCTGGGCTGCAAGGCAGGTGATCTGATCCTCATCTGGGATTAACTAACGTAGCTCTCTTGCTTCAGATGATTTACAATCCTACAAACCAAGCCCCTCTGCAGACTTCTGGCAGCGGGCGCCAGCAGGGCTCCTGGCCTCCTGTTTCCCATTCCTTCCCAAAGGGATGAGCAGCTCCCATTGGCGCCATGAGAACTGGAGCCTGTAGGAAATGAGCAGCACTTCTGGTCTTGCTTGTTGGATTGCCAGACAGAGAGACCATGGGAGATTTCCACTGAAGAAAAGGTTTCACACCATACAATGACCAGCAATCTGGTTTTCCAGGGAATTGTGCTGCTGGGCACTGAGCCCTCTGCAGCGCTGTGAGAGCACAGCCTGGCCAGCACAGACATGGGAAAAGACAGCCCAAACAAGTTCTTAGGGTCTCAGCAAGAACAAGTTTCTCTTCCCCTGCCAACTTTCCTAACCATCTGCTCCAAAAATGGAAGTGTTCAATATTAGGGCAAAATAGTAACTCTAGAAAAGCAAAACATGCAAGGTGTGCAGTGGATAAACTCATCTTCTTCCTCCACTTCTAAATATAAAACAGTGCCCTACAAACAGAAACAATAAAGCTGAAAGATGCATGGAAGTTGGTGGGTATGTATCAAAACAGCACCTCCTAGATACTGCCTGTGGGCAGACTCTGAGCTGACCAGTGCATCCAAGGAAAGTATGCCTTCCTTCTGTCAAGAGTCTTCAAAAATAATAGGAGTGATATTAAGAGAGAAGCGTCTCTGGGATGATCTATGCTCTGACAGAACTAGGAAATATATCCTCTTGGAAATTCAAAGTGGGCAAAAAAATTAATTCATATTGCAACTTTCCCTGCACAGTCAAATCTCTCACTCTCATTTTCTCTGCTGACTTTAGTTGGTCCTGTACTCCCACAGAAACCCTCCTGGCACCAGGGAAAAGCAGTGAATCAAATGGCTTCCTTTCTCAGGAAAGGCAGAGAACATAGGTTTTGTAGAGACAAATACAAATTGTAATAAGAGTCTTAATCATTACTTCAGACTGAACAAATAAAAAGACACCTAGCACCAGCTCTGCTTGATAGGTAAGGAGGCTTTACTGTCCCATACCGTCAGTCTCACTCTTGCTATAGCAGCATTAAAACCATTTCTACATTGTGGTTCAGCTTCTGAACTAATGTGCCGGTTAACCATGAACAATTTCAGCCCACTTTAAACCTCTGTGCTGTAGGAATCAGTGGCTCAGCAGCTAATTCACAAATGGCTCAGTTGACCATGCAGTGGGGACACTGCAGATAGCTGAGGGCAGTGACCTCGTCACTCAACCTCAGCTAATCTGTCCTCATTTGCCAGAGACAAGGAACACAAAAAAGAAAGGGCTACTGTCTGATGTCCCTTACAATTCAGCATCACACATGCCAAAGTAAGCAGTTCTCCAGAATCAGAAAATGAGTTAGAAGTCAGAAAACTTAAAAGCATTTCTGGATTCTTAGGTAAGCCTGGTAAGCTCATAGGGTTCTTTTACTGAAGTGTTTTGCCATGACTCTGAACTGGAAGCCCACACTCTTCCAGAATTGCCTGACTTGTCACATAGCTCAGCCTTTGGCAGAGGAGAAGCTACTGAAGCCAAAGAGCACAGATCATGCCTGAGTGTTTGCTATGAGATACAAGCACAACCCATTTCTCTCGTTGCAAAGAAGTTTCACTTACACTCTGAATTTATATTTCCCCATGTTTTCTTTTTTTCTTTCCATGTAAGTTCAGTCCAAAAATCTAATATACTGTAATAGAAATGACTGGATAAAACCCTGACAGAACTACAATGAGAGGCACACAGGCACAGGGCTTCTGCACCCAGCAACATGCAGATCATCTGGAAGTGATGCTGCTAATCAGCCCAGGGCATGGGGCACTGAGTCCTTCCCAAATTAATTTATTAAGTAGTTAATGGAGCTCTGCTAATGGGCAGAAGCTTCAGAAGGAAGGCAGCAGAGGTGATCCTGCCACCCAAGTCTGCCTCTCTGATGCCTTATGGCACTGGAAAAGTCTCTACCCCTTCTGGCTATCAGGCCTCCCACATTTATTCTCTTGGCGCAGGAACAGGAATCCCCAGGGAAGGGACTCCTGTTGTATTCAGGCAGATTGGACCTCTGGACTGGCTGAAAGGTGACATTCTGCATAATATTCTTGGTCACACCTGCGTGAACCTGGAATAGCCAAGACCAGTGGAGTTTCTTTAGGTCTCTATGATTTAGGCTGAGATCTCTGTAATTTCCACCTCTAGATATCCATGATCCAGATCTCCATCTCTGGATTTCCATGATCTGGATTCACCATCCAGTCATCCAAACTTTTTTGCTTAACCACCCCAAAACCTTCAGCTTTCTCAGGGAAAGGGGTTTAACCCATGCAAGGGAGCCAACTTTCTATGAACCATTTCTTATTCCATTAATAATACAATCTCTTTACCTCTTATATTACCAATCTGTCATCTACCTTTGCGCTCCCTTATGATAAAAAGAAGGCATTTGCTGTAATCCAGATGAGCAGCACACCCCCTTGGACAAGCTTTTGTCATTTTGGTCTCTCCCTGCTGCATGACACCTGGCTCACATCTCCCCAGTTTGCCTGGACACCAAGCAGTCACTCAAGCGCCCCCTGAGCGCTCTGCATTTTGGAGAATGATGCCTTTTTGAAAACTCACTCTCCCATCAGTGTAGCTTGGAAAAGCCAGACAGCTGGACCTACTTTAGTGTAATTTAGCTGAGCTGTCAGCCCTCTTAAGGAGGAAAACACTACTCAGTGTGAATAAAAGTGGCACCATCTGTTCCAAAGCGAAGAGACCTTTGCAGTATGGCCTGAAGGTCGAACCCTGCTGGACTCCGAATCAGAAAGTGCTGTAGCACACGTAGCTGTAAATGGAGAGTGCTCTAGCAAATCCCTCCGTCGAGCACTGCTCCAGGATCTGCAGCCAACAGCCCTAATTGAGGATTTACTTAGGCAGCAACTGGTCTTCTGCAGTGATGAGAGGTGTCAGGCTTTTGGTGGAATAAGCTCTCTTTTCTCCTCTCTCTTCTCCCCATCGTGACCAGTAGTTTCTCAAATCTCAAGCGTTTATTCAAGCAACCAACCTTCACTAGCAAATGGCTCAAGTTTTGATGTTTAATGTTGCAGGGATAGCAGTAGGCAGCTTTTCTTGTTTTCAGCTCTTTTAGCACACTGTTTTGCCTGAAGCAAAATATGGTTTCAAGCAGTCTCACTCCACTGGTACTTTCTCCTTGCCTCAGCTAACAGCACTTGTGTATGTATTAAAGATGCTGCAGCAGAAGTTGATGCTACAGGGCTTGCTCACTTATTTCAGATAGTCAGCAATCCAACTTTTTAAAAATGCACTTTTTATACAAAGGAATTATTTGTTCCTTTTTTTGGTTTACAACCCAATTTCAAAGCCTGTGAAAGCTTGGGTAGGGGGAGGGAGAACCATGCACTTGATTGGGACATCAACATAACATGACATTTTACAAAGACTGTCAATATGCCTCCTTAAAGAGACACTGACATATTAGTTTAAGTGACTGGGTTTGCTGAGATTTCTTTAAGGTTGACTTAAATGTCAGATGCCATTAGCTCTGAAAGTTCAAACAGTCTACCACTGTGAGCATCTTGTGCAGTGGAGGTTGAAAGGGTCACAGGTAAGCAAAGCCACGCTAAAACATTGCCTACTATGGCTGTGAAACATGTAGCTCCACAGTGAAATGCAGAAACCAAAGCCCTGAAGATAGAAGATTTATATTAATGTCTTCTCAAATAGACCACCAGGTCTAGATTTGTACCTCTGCAGCTTCTCGCTTAACAGCTGAAGTCTCACTGCTCTCCTCATCTACATGTGAGGGGGGAGGTCTGCTTGCATTCAAACTTCAGAACGTGTGTGTGTCTTTGAGGATAAGAAAAGTGAACTATTGATTAGCAATTGACAAATGCAATAGAAATTTTATATAGGCTGAGAAAGACCCATCCATAATTTATGGCTGTGCCAAATATGAGTGACAGCGAACAGCAGGAGGCTTGAGCACAATATTGATTACTTTAAAAAACTGAGAAAGGCACCGTGCTGAGGACTGGAAGGATAAAGAGGAGAGGCAACAAGCAGAGAAAACAGGAGCAAAGCCATTAAGGATGTTGTGCTACCAGACACTGCCAGACTAGGAAACTGAGGAGACAGTCAGGTGGAGAGCACTGCTCTCTCCTTTCCAATCAATAATACCATGTCAAAACATAAAATGCATGCTTTTGCTCTTAAGTAAAATGTGTCTAAGATTTTTAAAAGCATTGATTCAAGGTGGATCAATGAGAATCTAGGCGTATTTTCCTGTGCAAAAAGGGGGTAATAACACTTTGTAGATAATCACACAACAGAAGAGATTTCCAATGCTGGTTGTAAATGTCCTATTTATATTACAATCTTTTTGTCAGTTAAGGTTAAGAATAGTAGGTCAAGGAGCCATGCGTTGTTGAAGGAGGGAAGGCAAGCATGTAAATGTGGGAGCATGGGATCTCTTTAAAAGATGAACGCAAGGACAGGACTGAGCTTGGGCAGGAGAGGATGATATTCTCTTCAACTCCACTTCCAAAGTGCTTCCAGGAGACTTTTTCACTTAACTTCTTAGCAGGTTCAAAGCTCCAGACTCAAGAGCAATGCTCAGTTGAGAGGCAGTGAATGAATGAATGTACGCTGCAAGGCCTGTTCCTGGGGGTACTGGATTTCTTCAGCAGCTGCTCAGCTGCAAGGTCCTGGCAAGGCTAGGCTGGTGTTGAAAAGGCTCTGCTACTGTAACTATTCCAGCAAAATTTGTTCTAGCAATTTTCATCTCCCAAAAATGTGTTTGGTGGTAGAGTATACAATGGTCCTCTAATTAAGCAAGTTATGTGAGGATAATTGCAGTTTCAATTAGACTTTTTGCCTAACAAGGTTTTGGCCAGCATTGAGATGGCGTTAAAACCAAAACAGAAAACATATTTATAACTGGCATCATCTTACCAGTATGGAGAAAAAAGGCTTTAAGAAAGAGGAAAAAGTGGAGCTAAACTTCTAACTGTCCAATTCTCCCCTAGAGAGAACTCAGCTTGCATTTCCAGAGACGAGCAGCAAATTTAAGTGAACAAGATGTGCATTTCAAATGCTGAGAGAGAAAGAGAAAAAAGAGACATGCACCTGCAGAGGGCAGCTGGGGATGTGAAAGGTACCTCAGAGATGGCTCTCACTGCCCTTGCAGCAGCCCTGCTACCTGCACAGCACAGCAGCTACTACACAGATACCTAAGTAAGGAATTCCCTGTGCTGACAGAAACCTTCTGGTTCCTGTGCTGGGGTCCCTGCACAGACCTGCCCTGTCTAATGCTGCCCTCGAGGGAAGCATTTGTGCTGCTGGTTGCAAAGCAAGGCACTGGGTTTGTGTACTTCACACAGGCTTGCTCTGAGCATTTTCTCTTTGATCCATCAGGAAACAAAATTTGGCTTTTGCTTATTAGAGTGGAACATTGAAATGGGACACTGGCAAAGGAAAAGAAAGAATTCGTCTTTCTTCTTTAAAATAAAAAACTTTGGAATGTTTTAGAACACCCCAAATTCCAGACAATGACTTCAAATAAATCTCATCTTTAATCACTCATTCTTCGATTGTCACTGACTCTTGCTGGGTTTTTTTGAATGCAGGTGAAAAATAATCTTTCTTTTTTTTTTTTGAAGAGCTGTCACGAGTTATAGTTGAATGACATAAGAGGAAGGAGAAGAAGAATTGTCCACGACCCACTTCAGCAACAGCATGTTTCCAAATCACCCATATAGTCATAGAAATAACTCTCTTACAACACTTCGATGTTTCTTTCTCTCTTATTCAAAGGCAAATTTTTTCCATAATAATGCAATGTTTCGCTGTCCCGAACATTTACATGGCCCTGAAGTTCTAATACTGATGCAATAATTCCTTGGCATCAATAAAATATATTCCCTTTGCGAACTCCCGCTGTTTCCCTCATCATCGGTAAAATCTGAAAAGCCTTACAAAAATAATTATTTTGCTGCACACTGTTTCTCATTTTTGATAGAATCTTAACTGCAGACATTTCTGAATGCACATCTAAGAAAAACCTTGTCATTATTTCCACTGACCTGAGTAATGAGGCAGGAGCATGAACCCCCTGCCTCCCAGTTGGTGAGAGGTGCAGCACAAAGCACACTGAGCTCCCCTCCAGCAGCCAAACGGCACAGGCTGTGGAAAGCAGAATGGGAGAAGCATTTGGAAAAGAGAGGGGCGTAGTCTGACTGCAGGTAGAGCACCATGGTAGGGACAGAGCACAGGGGGTTCATGATGGGGGCCCTCTGGACAGCATTGGCTCCAGTGGGCTCAAAGAGCACCACTCTGCTCCTGTGTTCACTACAGTCACCTGTCACTTGTGCTTCCTCAGGATTCCCTCCAAAAGGAGCAGTTTCTCCCACCCTAGATATTTCCAGAGAGGAATCTGCTCTAATCTCCATGCTCCTGGATCTGATGGCTGTGAACTGTGGCAGGGAGCACATCTGGCCTCTACTCCTCAGTTTTTATGCTGGTGTTATGAAAATGACATTTACCTATTCCCTTTACAGGGCTGTGGAGGAGATTGATCAGGCAGCTTATATATCCTGCTTTCTGTAATCTTCCAAACTAATTAGCTCCCAAAGAGATACCATGCTGGCAGGCCAGATCCCTCCAGCTTCACCAGTAAGAACAGCAGGTGGGAGAATAGCTCCACACACATTCCCTGCTTGGCCCTTTCTACAACTGCTTGTGACACTAATTGATCGGTGCCAGTAGTGCTGGTGGCAGAGACGCACACAACCCACAGGGAAGCTGTTCAAAGCTGCCGTAATGAGTAACCTATTGCTGCTTGAAAGCACAACCATGGGCTTTGAATTCTGCTATGATTACCTGGGCTAGCCAGGCCTCTGTCCCCTCACAGTGTTAGAGACGAATAATATTTTAACCTATTTGAATTTTATGCTAATGACCTGGGGAAGAAAGAAAGAAAGAAAGAAAGCAAGCAGACAACTTACTTCAAACTGTTTAGTGTTCAGTGATAAGGCAGAGGGACTTCAGAGAGAGCCCACCTGGGAGGAGGCACAGTTGAGTCAGCACACAGAGGTGCTCCAGGTTGTTGCCAGTGGGGGACCTGGAAATCCTGCTCTGCTGGCAGCATTGCTCTAAAGCCCGTGCAGGCAGTGAGACTCCCCAGCCCGTGGCAGCAAGAGATGTCAGGGCATACGCACATCCGATGTTCAGGCAACCTAAGACCAAAAAAGCAACCCCTCTGGAACCTTCCCTGAAAGCACCAGCTACAACAGCCCTGAGATTACTCCAAACTCTGCCCAGAGCTGGCTCCCAGCTGCCTCAGTATCTGGGGAGAGAACCTGCCACTCTTCAGAGGTTATTGGGAATTTACTAATCTAAGCAGTAAATTAAAAAACTGAGGAGACCAAATCAAATGGAAACAGTATCAAGGGCACAGCTCTTTTTTGGTCACTACTGCTCATAATTTCACATTTTACCCAGACTTGACACAGCTTTCAAAAGCAATACTGGCTCTGCTGAATGATTCATGCAGCTTCTGTTGCAGTAGACATTGACATTAAGAAAAACTCTGCAAACCAGTGATTAAAAACATAAACAAAATTAGAAACAAAAATATACAACACCACAATTCCGAAATAAGCCAGCTCCCAAGTGTCCTAAAATACACCTGCATCACTCTGGATACCTCCAGAAACCACTTTAAAGTATCACCATTCCAGGAATTACTGTATTTCAGAGGGAGAGGTCTGTGCTTCTGGGAAGCTTTGCATGACAATGTCATCACCAGGGCAGGACAGAAGTTGTACTGGCTGCAGGAAAACTTCAGTGTCCCAGCTGCAGCGAATCCTTTCATGCAAGAAAGTATTTGCATCTTTTCTTACCCTGCTGTGGTAAAAGCTCAGCATTAAAATAAACACTGATCATAGTGGAAAAAAATTCCTTGAAATGACAGAGTCTACACCGAGTACTACAGTAGTTTATAAGGGCTCTACTTCAAGAGCATCCTAATATGTGCCAAGAAAGAAATAAATTGCTCACTTAATTCTACTAATACTTAATACAAAGAATTAATGCTCACTTTAATAAGGCAAATCGCTTTCTTGCTTCAGCCTGTGTGCACAGAGGAACACAAGGGATATCCTGGCCAAGTTCCTGCTCTAGAGAGCCTGCACACCCAGCTGGGTCCTTCATGCTCTCTAGATCTGTGTGAACACAGCCCAGTGGAATAACTTAGCATGATCTGAGGCAGCTCGAGCCATGGGGACTGCCAGGACCCAGAGAGAGCGAGCCCAGAGCTCAGCCAGCCCACCCACACGTTTCCCAAAGCCAAATTTTCTGGTCCTGCCAGTGCAGGTGACACAGGTCTTCTCCTACCCTACAGCAAACACCAATTCCTGCCTCCCAAAGGAAGCAGTTTGTAGTGAGCAGAGCTACAAGATACGCTAAGCAGGTTACATCTGAGCCCAGCATGGGGCCCTTTGCTTCTGAAGGCAGTTCAACACCGTGGCTTTCATCTGCAAACCCCTCCAGGTCCTCCTGGCTCTCTCAGAGTCTGATCTGCTCGATAGCTGAGATCAGTGCCTGCATCCTTGCAGTGAGCCACGATGCTGCTGTTAACAACACAGGACAGCAACCCTGGGGCAGAAGGACAGCACACAAAGGCTTGAGATCACTTTTCTCACCACAGATTACCTGTCCTTTGCTCTCAGCTGAGCAGTCTGAGAGACTAAGCACCTTTCCCAGGATCATCTGGACAATTTAATGGGGCTTTGACCTTCTGTCCCTGATGTGGCTGTTGCAGTGCCCTTATGGATTGCATATTCCTGTTAATTAATTCCTGCAAGCATTTGGTATTTACTTCTCTAAATGGCTAAAATGCTATCGGGGCTTGAAATTGCTCCGTCAAAGTTGTGGATATGCTATCAGACTGTAGTTGGAAACACATTTACATTTCACATCAGCTAAACCTCTACCTGAAGAATATTTAGATGTTCTACCCATCCTTGGAGCACTTAAAGTGGTGACAAGACTCAAATAAGTCTACGTATAATGGTCTTTTTTTTCCTGATAGGGGAGGAATGACAGCAAAACTCCATTTTGTTGGAGAGACACTGCATGGGTACACAGGATGCACCAAGCAGCAAGAATTCTGGATCTTGTTTTCTGCTCAGCAGATGTTTGGCTGATAGTGAAGTAGTGGGCAGTCATTTTGCCAGTTAGTGCTTCAGTTTCCTCTATTTTTTAGCACTATTAAATTAATATTTTTCTCCCTTTAAGGATACACTTTTCAGGGCAAAGACTCTTTTACTTTGCACCGGAGCTCAGTTCAACAAAGGACCAAATCCATTTGGGACCTTGCTGTACTAATGTAACACAAACCAGCCTGATTAGAAACAAAGAGTACTGGGTTCTGAAAACACATGTTTTTCAGACTGCAGAGTTTAGGCAGACACTAGGAGTAAAGCTGTTGAATAGCATATTTAAAACTCAGATGGAAAACAGAAACTTTCCCAACCACAAGTTGTACAAGACAATATACATAACCCATTGAATGGAAAAATAGACTGCCTTTATCATATTAACAATGATTTATAAAAGCAGATGTTCCAGAACCCACCAAGCATTTCACTTCACTTCTATTTATTTATACTCAGCTTCAGTGATGGCTTGCTATATTCTTGATTATTTTTTGCCGTCACACCCATTTCTGTTCCTGTTACCCTGTTAATCATTGTAGGCAGTTTTAGGCCTGGTATCTCCCTGGTTAAGTGGCTCTGGGGTAGCTTCCTAGACAAGGAGGTTTAAGGAAAAATAAAAAAATCCATTCTGCAAATAGCATCACAGCAGTGCTACCTGTAAGCATCCCCGGAATTATTCTGCTGGTTATTTAATTAGCTCAGACAAAGGTTGCAGAGTGCACAGAAATCTATCAAGGGATCTGCAGTAATATTTGGAGATAATTCCTTTTACTGCTTCATCATTAATGTTTTATGTACTCTTGCAATTGATAGAAGCAATAAAACATTTCCGAAAAATACAGAAGAAACAAAAAGCTAATATACATGAAATAAAATCTCATCTGAAATTCCACTAGCCCTGCACCCATGGCATCATTTAACAGTTTTCTAGGTCTGGTGTACAGACTGCACTTCACTACATCATGACAAAGTACTTAGATTTAAATAGATTTCCCCTATTTATCCCTGGTGGAAAATCTAAACGGAACTTTTTGAGTGAGAATTAATATATCACTGTTTAGTTTACAGAACCTGTATCTTCTTGCTTCTCAAGAGTTTCTCTGAGCATGAACCTCGACTGTTATATAAAATAAAGAAAAATATTTCAGTAAGATACATCTCAATTCAAAAAACTTCAAAATTCAAAGTTATAGTTGTAATTATATACAGAAATATATTATTATCTGTTGAAATATTTCAGCATTACCCACATTCAAGTGCCTGAACAGAAATCCCGAGTATGGCAAAAAGCACAATTATCAGTTTCTTAACTCAAAGTTCAAGTCTTTCTGCAGGATCCTTCTGCAATCCTCAAAGTCAAAGAAAACAGGAAGAAGATGCATCATTTTAATGGCATATCTTCAGGTTTTGTAGAAAACACCAAAGCACCCAGCACTGGGGTAGTTAAACGGCTCATTTCATTTTAAAAGAATCTATCCATGGAGAAGGTTGATGCTGGATGAAGGAGAAGTGAATCTGATCAGTAGGATCTTTATTTCCATCCAGAAAAGCACAACCCAGAGAGAGCCCAGCATAGTTCTTAGTTTCTAGGCTAAATTCACAGCCAGTAAAGGCCCATCAACCCTTCTACTTGAATTTGTTGTCATTAAAATCCTATAAATATAGAGCACAGCTTGGCCTTTTAAAGGAAACATATGTCTTGATAAATTTTATTTTTAAAAGTACAGTTGAGGGATAGTACCTGCTAAGCTCAGCATCACCCAATGATCTGCTGCTAAGCAGATCAAAACTTTTACCAGTAAGTGTGCATAGTTTAAAAATGTTTCTATTTAATCCAGTAACTAACATCACATACTGAAGCCACAATGCAAAACACACAGAATAGAAAATTTTTGTTGTCCTGGGAATTCAAAGTATATTCCACAATCACAGCAGGAAAAGCAGGAAAATTTAAATAGTGCTTCATGATGATTAAGTCAGCTGATTGTATACATGTGAGCAGAGATGACACATCAGCAGCGTCATGACTTTGCAAGGTCGTAGGAACAGAATGAAACTCTTGTCAAGACTCTTCAAACACAACATATTTGACAATAATCAGTAAATTTTCAGCAGCAATAATCAGCAGCCTCAGTAACATCCAAGACTTTTTTCATGCTTATCCCAATGCCAAGTCCCAATGGCTGGCAGTATCCCTGCTCCCAGATATAAACCAAACAAAGGCCAGTATGTGCATGCAGAGGGAGCCCTTTACCCTGCTTCTCACATCAATGCTACTTTTCTTACATATTATGCCCTTTGCTTTTCATTTTTTTTTTTCTAAAGCAGAAGCCAGCTGTTGAAATCTGGACTCAATTCATCTACAGTGTGAAAGATCATGTCAAGTGTAGGCAATGACTCACACCAGGAAGAAGGACACTTTGTCATTTCCCAACTATCTGATCAACTATGGTTTTAGGCAAATGACTGATGTTAGATATTGGATTATGTCTTTTTGAAAGTGTGCCATAACCAAGTGTAGCTAGAAACTGAGGACACTGGAAGATGTAAGGACATATGGAAAAGGTCTCTGTGCTCATTCTTTCTGGAAGTATCATAGCAGAATAACATGGAGGAGAAAAAGATGATTTTTTTAAAGTGGAATCTCTTTGCATTTGGTAAAAAAGCAGCCCACACCATGCAGAAATGGGCTTTAGAGGTACTTTTGATTTCTTTTTAAAAGCTGCTTCAAGGGAAGAACATGAAGCCATACACAGTAGAGCAGAAAAAGCAGAATTAACTTTTTGGCTATAGTTGACACTGCTGCAGGAGAAGCCTGGTGATGGGGCCATTAGGAGGAGACCTGGGTTACTGGGTTACTTTCCTATGCCATTACTCTTCTGTTGCTACAGCACAGAAGACCTGCACTCAAGTTTTGTGCACAGCCTTAGGCAACTCCTTGTGCTCCCCTGTGCCTTTACTGCCATCTATATCTTGAGAACGATAGCACTGCTTTGTCACAGAGATGTCACAAATCCTTTAAAGATAGACATGGATTTGTTTATTGGAGCAATAGGTTTGCTGCAAGTACCTGAGAGAGGTCTTCAGAGAAATTCAGCGCTCTGTGGACATTCTGCCACTGCAATCACTTACAGTGACTCTAGGACAAAAAATGACTTAATGCCTTCATCACTGTCAGAAAGTGAGAACACAGTGGGAAAGAGAAAGCAGAGAGAGTCAAAAATAAAGCCATCCTGCTGCATGCGGGCTGTGACCTAAATTTCTTGCATCTTCTTTATAGAAAAATTCAGAAAAGCTTGCCTAATGCAAAATGTTACATCAAGGGGTCAGAGCCACATGGTCGCTAGGACAGATGGGGCAGCACCACCATCCTGGAATTCAGTTCTTGTTGTGCCTTGATGAAAATTTTAAGTTCATTCAATTCACAGTAAAATGCCTGAACTGGCTGAGAGAGCTTGAGGCACTGCAATGACAGAATTTCCTGTTATAAATTTGCAGTAAAGATAACTTAGCCTCCCCTTGTTTACAAGTCTTAATATCCATGTCCCAAAATAAAGCAAATACAAGAAACCAACTAAAAACCACTGGTATAGACAGGCAGCAGTAAGGCATTTACAAGTAAATAACATATTTATCCAGTGTATTTATGTGCTCATGCATCGGTGCTTTATTTATCTGTAACTCTTCACAATCAGGAAAAAGTATAGGCTTTGTCTAGTTGAAGGGACCGGTTTATCTCTGCTCCTGACCCTTTAATTTGTCATCTAGCCAGCTTCCCCTTGGTGAGAATGTTTCTGGCACTCCAAGTCTGCAGTTAACTTAATAAGGAATGTAAGCACAGTTAGATAAATTAATTTCAAGGTCAAGCACACTGACAATGGAAAATGGATGCAAGTGGCAGGTAATAGAGGAAAATTCGCATGCATACTGATACACTGTTAAAGGCAGATGTTACTAGATAATTTAATCTCAAATGTAACTGATGTTTTCAGTTGCCCTTTTCCATTAAAAGAATTGTACCAGATGCAAAAATCAAAGATTATTCAAAGAATTAAGATATGAAAAGCATGTTAGATCACTAAACTCCAATTAGTTAAATTAAATTGTATACCATTATCTACCTGTAGTTTTATTGGTAGCTAGCATTAGCACTCAGCTTGAGCAATAATAAAATTAGAGAATAACACTTTAATTGAATTGCACTTAAAAGGATCATGCTGACAAATGTGATTGTATCTGGCTGTAATGCACACCTTTTCCAACGATCATTAAATCCAATGAAATGAAAGTCACAGGATGTTGACAGCTCTCTGAAATAATCTCTGAACCATGCTGTATCTTGCAGTTCCTAATCAATTTAGAGAAGCCTCATTAAGGCTTTGCAGCTAAAGAACACTTAAAAATCAAAACAAATTACAACATGTTATGGATAACTAGATAATCATATCGATACAACAAGGATGTATTGTGTTGCAACAATTCATTTCCTTTGTAGGAAGAGTTTGCCATGGATGATTTAAGAATTGTTATTCCTAACTGCAATCAGCCAGCCCTAATGTCAAGTTTTTTCATCTTTACTCCTAATAAACATTTCTTATGCTGTGTCTTCACTGTATTCTAGATCTAATACTGGACTCTATGATCCCGTGGCTGTTAATTATTTGTGTGTCTCTGTGTATATTTGTTTCTCTCCTGTGTTGTTTTTGCCTCTCTGGAGTATGCAGAAACAATAATGTGTGATTCTGGGAACAAATTAGACATTATCAGATACCCCTGTGAATATTTCTCGGCAGTTTTTGTTTCCCATGAGTAAGTACTTTGTTGCTGGATTATTTAACAGCCAATAACTCACCCTCGCTCTCTCCTACCTTCGGTGGCTGTTTCCTTTTTATATGGCAGCTAATACAAAATAGTGTACCTTGATGTAACACTTACACATAAGCAATTTGAGCTGGGTAATTTAGCAGATTAATGAGACCAGCCAACAGGCATTTAAAACTGGGACATATCTGTGGCACTCCTTCTTGATCTACTTAGTCAACGTGGACTTGGCCCGCCACCTTTCTCAGTGGACTCATCTCAGTCACATGATAAATCATTCTTACTCAAATATTTCTTTTTAAAGATTCCCCCTTTAGCCTTAGTTGATAAAAGTCCCAGGCATCGGATGGACTGCATGGAATCAGATACAAACTCCTTTCTTCCAACATGGACATTATAGTTAGTCACTTACTCTTGTGGTTGATTAATGTTCCTTTAGCTTCAAGCCTTTGAGGGAGTGTTATAGTGTGACTTCTGCTCTCAACAAAGCATAAAATTGGATATAACACTAAAGAGACACTACATAATACTATCCTGTTTTCTCTCCATTGGACTGATTTGCATGGACTACTCCAGACTGACATGGGAACAGGCTTTAAAATGCAACAGTAGATTAAGACAGAATATGATACTGATGTTAAATACAATTTATAAAACAGAGGTTAAGCTATCTGAAGAAATATGGCTTTAATAAATACATGCTGTTTCTTCTGTTCTCTTTCTGCATGAAAAGCAAAGCAGGGTTTCAGACAACATATGGATTTCCACATAGTATTTAAAACAGTTTTTCATGTTTGCCCAAGGTACATGAAGTGACTATTGCACACACAGTCTACTGCTCAGCAAAGGTAACAGTGAGTCTATAAACATTTGAGAGGGGGTTAGAGATTTAAACTTAAAGACAGCAGAGCCAATAATTGACCAGAGGTTTAACACCAGTTAAAGTCAATATTATTGGCATCATGAGAGTGCCTAGAAATCCAGTCACACCAAACCCTTTTGCAAACAGTGAAAAGCAGAAACAAAAGACAACCCAAACATCTCTTGACATTCTTCTCCAGGAGTGCAAGGAGGGTTTGGGCCATGAAAAAGCAAGCACCCTTAATCCTAAGGATCTGACCCAGCTCTGATAAACTCCCACTGCTGTCACCATCTTCCACAGAGGGATGCATATTTTTCTCCCTGCAGTTTGGAGAGGATGAGCCCTTTCAGCGGGCTTACTTTTTCCAGGCATAAGTGGCACTGGATGCTAGATGGATGCAGGACTGGAAGCACACAACTTGAGTATGAGTCTTACAAAAAAAACCAACCCTGAAGGCAAAACCAGACTTGGGGAGGATGAACAGTTGTATGCCACCACCAGTAGGTCTCTGCCCCATTATTTCAGAAGTCTCCAAGCTCATCCTCCAATGAGGTCTTGAAGGGCTCATGTTGTGGAAATCAGTGTCTGTTTACAAACATCTGCACTCTAAAGAAATAAAACCATCTACTGCAACCAGGGCTCAGTGGGACAAGAACAGCTACTTGAGATAGGAAGAAAAATGTGGAAAGCTCAGCAAGGTAAGGAAAGGAACCTGACTGCTGTGTCAAGCATCCCGCTCCACTTCACTACATGGAGCACTCTTTACATAACCCAACAATTAATTAGAAACAACACACATTTGTGTTTCCCCTTAAGGCAATGAAAAATAACTAATGTACATGTGCAATAACTTTCCTTTTAGCAAGACATTTCACCAGGCTATTTCTGTTTTGAACCAAAACACAGCGTGTACATCAGATGGCAATAGCTCTGAGAGTGCTGAGTCCAGACCCAGTAACAAATGGGCTTTGAATACGTTTATGAACGGGAATCCTTTCAATATTTCAAGGCCTGTATTAGAGAGTGAATGATGATGATGCCTGCCAGAAAACATATAAAGAAGAAAGGAGCTGGGCCCCTGGGTTTTTCTGTCATCCCAGGCTGTTATCAGCAGCGCGGTGCCACGCACGCGCCTCCCGCGGGCCCCTCTGCCCTGAGCCTGGTGACAGCAGCTTGGAGATTTCCAGATCCAGTGGGCAGCCCTCAAGGGTGGGCAGGGCGTAAGGGCTGATTAATGCCCCCCTCCAAAGGAGGGCCTACCAAAGGCATTTCTGTCCTTTCCCAGTTGTGTACCCCCCAGAATTATCAGCCTTTTAGCAGAGGGCCCAGCAACAAGGCCCATGTGGAATTCAGCCCCTGCACACAGTGCCTCTTCACATGCACGAGTTTGGTGCACACAAGGCTGAACCTGGTCCTTGACTGCTGGTCCTTGTCTGCTGGTCCTTGACTGTCATGCAATGCCAGTTCTGAGCATAAAGTCTAAACATAAATCAACACTTAGGTAACCAGTGTGTCCAAACACAATTTTTAAAAGCCTTAGATAACGATAACTAATAATTTGGCATTCATTTCTGCATTCTCACAGACTGCTCTTGTCAAAATCCTTAGTATTTACCCTAACCACAATCTGAAAGCTCTTTCTGCAACCACAAAATCTAAGAAGTTTATTTTATAAATGGAGAGTCTATCACATTTTTACCTATTTTCAGAAATAAAAGTATTAAGAAAACCACCAAGTCTTCACAGATTTCCATTAAGATCACCACAGCTGGTGATGCTGAACAATCCTAGAGCTGCAATGTGAGCTAGGCCTTGGCTCCAGGCTTGCCTCTGGCTGACCTGGTCCATTTATGTCTCAGAAAAGCCAGATTAATATGGGCCATGTGTTTCATGAGATGGGCTCTGTGCTTTCCACACGCCACCATGTGGGACATAGACAGTGCTAGAGGTCATTTTAAGCTCAAATCCATTTGTAACAGCCATAACTTAGCACAAAGCTGTTCTGAACTGTTTACAACTTTTCTCTGAGAAAAACCTTCCCTTACAAAGGGATTAAAACATATGTCTGAAATACAATCATACACATTTTTCATTTTTCACAATTTCCTTTTCTCTCTCTCCCAAACAATTTTCAACTTACTCCATCTCACACCCATTTTCAGCACCCAATTACCATCCTTCTGAAGTTATTTGCCTGCTTAAATGATGTTGGAATAATATTAACAAGATTTTGTTTTTGATTATCAGATTACAGTTCACATGTGAATCAAAACTGCATTAAGGGTTTGATCCTGCCACCCTTGAAATCAAATGTGGTTCCATTCAGTGAAACCAAAGCAAAGCAGAAATGGAAGATGCAAAATAGCAGGCAGGTCCCTCTGAAGGGCTGTGAGTGGTCAATGCACCTGAGTGAACTGGGCCCATTAAAGAGACAGAAAATGGGACCCTAATTTCACAGACTGTCTTGGGAAATCCTGCAGCAAGAAACTGCATCTCCTCCTGCACAGGGGTGTTGTGGACACAAAGAGCACTTCACCCGCCATTGAGCTCCACGCTGGACTGACATCTAACACAGCAGAAGCTGCAGTAAAGCAGGTCCTTTCAGAATTGCAGCAAAGCTGAATAAAATTAATAGTTCTGGTTTATGGCAGAGTTATTGAGAGTAAACCAAAGAGGAGAGGTAGAACAATAAAACCAGAACATTCAGGAAAAAAAGCAAGTACACTTTTAAGTGATCTCAGCTGTAACAACTAACACACACCAGCTGTTACAAGGTGCAAACGGAAGGTCTTGGGCAGACCAACAACTTGACCAGTTCTATTCAGCTATGAAAAATCTGCACCTAAGTTGTGTGTCAGTAGATGGTGTGTTTATTTTAAAGTAATAGTTACTTGAACACAACTGGAGCTCTCTTTACCACTGATGCTTTGTTTAGAGCCCATACTGCTTCCTGAACATGCTTCAGTTTTACCCTCTGAAGTCTCCCTCTCCTATTTCATCCCCTTGTGAGGTGTCACAAAGAGGATCACTGTGGCCAATGTGATGGGGATGTTTGGATTGTTGAGTGCAATATGCTATTCATATTTGCACTTCAAAGCATTGTGCTTTTGCAGTTAGATACAATCCCGTGCCATCTTTCATAAGAAATGCCAGGATCTTTCCTCATATGCTGGCACAATAGCTCATCTCCAGGTTTACCTCTCCTGACTTAGTTATCCAGGTCGTTATTTATCTTAACAAATGTCCATGCCCCTAAGACCAAGTGAAAGCAGCAGGAAGCCAATGGATTGCAATGTCCTCTTGACACGCAGCGCTGCTTCAGAGACAGCTTGGCTCAGGCTCCAGATCTTGTTTTCACAGAAGGTTTCAAGAATTTGTGAGACATCTTTTCATTTGCTTTTATCTTATGATAGCTTGTTCAGCCCCCTTCACAATTAGACTCTGACATTTTTATGGCTCAAAGTGGCTGCATTTTTTTTTTTCATTTTTTTTAAAAGTAGGTCATGTGAAACATGAACGCGTTGCATCAACACATCAAGAAGGTTTGGTGTGTCTGTGTCTCTGTTCATGTGCTCAGCATTTGAGACCACTACTCTGAATGCTACCCAGCCATCACCCCCACTGGGTACCCCTAGCTCACCCCACACTTCTTCAGAGAGAGATAGAGGGAAAAGGATTCTTTCTCAGAATAACTGGCAGCTTAGAGGAAGAGGCAACAAAGATGAGCCAAGAATCAGGAATTCGAGATCTACTCATCCATGACTGCTGCTTGTCAAAACATGACACGTCTCTTACCTGACCGCCACAATAGGTCCAAAACATTCCTCCTGACAGCCAAGGTACCAAATGATGAAGCTACTGACAATATATTAATTTTCTTCTCCTCTACCACAAAAGAACAGCCTACTTACTTCTTTACATCAAGGAGCAGTATGACTGGTGCACATTATAAAACCCAGATTTGAAGCTGATTGGTGACCCATAAGAAGGTATGTGATTAATTCTGTAAGAAAGTTCATCAACCAATTCCTGAGAAGTACCAGCACAAAACTTGAAAGCTAAGGAACATGCTCCTGCAACACACATTCAGAACTTCAAAACACACATACTTGTTGGACTTAAAGGACCAACAACAAAACTATATGCCAAAGCACTGAACTACTTGACTCACAAACAATTAAAGCATTCTTTCTGCATATATTATATTTTGTAGGGTTAGTTTTCTCAGGCATTATATACAACAAAGTGGATATGCTCACAGGAATTGTATCAAGTTCTTAGATTTCTTTTCCTATAAGTTTTGATCAGTCTAATTCTACTGAACTTAAGGAGTTGTGGGCTAGACCCCCAAACTGAACTAAACTAAATCTCCCAAACTGATCCTGGAGACATTCTCTAGAGCAGCAGGGGATTTCATCTCATAAAAAGTTGCACTGGATTGTGTATTTTTTGCTTTCCTAAATTCAGCATTTGGTAATTCCCTTCCTTAATATCTTGGATTAGAAGAAAAGATGCCCATCTCTTATTTCAGACCTACTTCTCCTCTAGTCCTTTCACAAAAGAATTACAATTCCACTCTTACAAGGCTGGTGTCATTCAGCTTTTGACTCAATTTGGCAAGCCCTATACCTAAGAGGCAATAAGTCTGTTGTGAATTTATAGCTAACTGATCACACTCTCAAATGGAACAGCACTCAAGATTTAGTACTAACAGCTTCACAAGTTCTCCTTTGCTTCTAAATGCACAAACCAAATTTTTTCTAACATGGTGTCCAACACAATTCTTACACTTGTAACTTGCAGCACCAGAAAGTCAGGACAGACTCTTTCACTCAATTTTCTCATCACCTGCATAGTGTTAGGGATTCACTTTTACCTGAAACACATGAGAGCAATAACTCTGCTCCATGGAGTAACAGTTCCAATGTAAGCACAGACATGAGAACATACTGCCAGTGCATTGTCTTTATCTTCCAGCTGGTTTGAGTCCCAAAGGCAGCAAGAATGGAAGGAGTTTGTTCACATCTGGTTACAAAAGATCTTATAAACACATCTGATGTGACTCAAGGTTAAAAGGGTATTGATCCTAGATCTGAGCGTTCTTTTCAAGTAGGTTTCTCATTCTGTTTACTCTCAACAACATTTTTTAATCAGGTGTAACAAGTAGAATAAAATAACCTCAGGATCTAGCCCTTTATGCCCTGTTAGCACACATTGGCTCTCAACTGCAATTATTTGCCTTTCCTAACTTGAGATGCAAAATGTCCTGTCTGCCAAGAACAGCCCAGCACAGCTATGCCTGTCTTTGCTTGATGCAGACTGATTTTCCACTGTAGATTCATTATGTCATTGAATTCAGTCACGGGAATATTAACATTTTCACACATGTGGGAACTCATCTTGTGAATGCAAAGCTCATTTATTACAGTGATTTCTTCAGAGGCTGTATACTCATTTTATAACAAGGCTTGTAAAAAGGACAGATTCTGAACCAGTGAAAGCATGCAAATGTACCTGAAATATGAAGTTTACAGCCAAGACTGTTTATTGCTGGTAATTGGGGGGGGAGGAGGTCCCTTCCCCCTCCTCCCTCCCCCCTTTTTTTTTGGTGTCTTGAATATTAATAATTTAATATATAATGTTATAAAGGAAGCTTAGGGGCTTTGTGGCAGAGTGGCTTTTGATTCCTTACTCTGAACTCACCAATGACTCTGATAAGACTGAGCAATTTAAAGAGAAGGGCCATCTCCAAAGCTACCCCGCAAGATGTATTAACACCTTTGAATGATTCTTGGACTATTGCACTGAAGCCTGAGAAAAGAACTGGCTACACTCTTCCTGTCTAGCAGAATGAACATAATTTAGACATAAATGATAACTTAATGCCATGCATTTACTGCAGCATCTGAATTAGAGCATTTTTTAAATTTTGGAACATAACATTTGTACACTTAGAATATGCAAACCCTTCCTGTTATTGAAATGCTCACCCAGTTAATGCTGTTAGCTCTAATTCTGAGCACTGAAACATACAAGGAGTTTTGGTCAGATATTCACAAATCCATGCACCAAGAGAAAAATCAAAAGAAATCAGATGCAGTTCTGAACACATATTTGTAAATCCTATTCCTTGAAAAATCAACAACTAATTATCTGGGTCAGCAGAAGAGGGAGCTTTTTTATTAAGAAGTTTATTAACACAGAAGTTCCTTTCACAGATGTCATAGCGATGGTTGGTATTGAAATAAATAATAATAAAAAAGAACTCTTGTTTGAGTGAATTAGGAAGAGATGGTCTCCCTGGTGGTTTAAAAGAGAAAGCCCAGTAAAATGCTACTATAGACTTTCCTGGAAAAGTGATGAATTTAAAGTTTCAAATAAAGCAAATGTTCCAAATCAAATAAATGGATCTCTCTTTTTTTTTGTCACATGAGAGGAGATATTAAAGTTATAATTCTCTTGAGTTTTATACCTATGCTGTCATTGATATGACTGTAAAGATGTTGCGATTTGGCTTAATTCTTCTACACAAAAACTCAAACCCTATGTATATTTGAGTAAACTCTTAATTAAGCTTATTTTAAACATTGTAATCGCAGCCTCATTTGCAAGAACAAAGCATCTAGTTATATCTTTTAAAGCACATTTTAAGGCTGTATGGCCAGGTTTACTGCCCAAGTTGTGCCATGTTCCTGAAACAGACATATACACCTGAGCCTGGATTAGGAATGAAGTTGAGCACCCAGGGAAGAAAAGATGGACTGCTCAAATCTGGTTTCAGGTGCACTGTACCTGCATCCTGATGCTAATAAATACACAGAAGTGTTGAGAGAATGGCAGGAAAAAAATCACAGACAAAGAATCAGCTCACAGTTGGAACACGTGAACAGGTTCTTCAAGCTCTTGAAATCATAATAAAGGAAAAGCTGATCTACAGTTAACCCTGCAAATATGGGTCAAGGACATGCAACAAAACAAAACTGAATGCCAAAGAGTTAATTTAGCCCAAAAATCATGTGTCCATCACCTCTGCACGCAGTGAATGAAATTCAACTCCACCCAGACCAGGGATCTATGCACAAGGGTCATATTTTCCTGCAAACTCCAGCTGATGAGTGGACACATCTGCAGAGGGCTCTGCCAATGAGCAAAACCATCTAGCAGCCTGCAGCCCAGATCCAGAGATTAGGGGATAAACGATGTCCAGTCAGAATACCTGACCTCTGTAGAAAAAGCATGATTTTATGATTTTCTCCATACAGTCATCCACATGTGATCAGCACATTCTCCAGGGCTGGGCAATGTGGTGTGCAGGCAGCACAAGTACAGGCACCTCGAGCTGCTGTGTGCAAAGCACCCGGGCCCCGAGGCGGGGGCTGCCCTGGCCCCACTCGCCTCTGCCAGATCCAGGCTTTTGGTGCAACCCCTGGGATGCTTCCATCCCCACTTCCAACGGGTTTTTATGCACAGACACCACAGTGCCCACAGGCACTCATGCTCCAGGCTGGACTGGGGCATGCCCGAGGCTGTGCCCCAGATAAGAGGCCTTCTGCAAACAGCTGCAGCAGGGAGACAGGCAGAAACCAGCTGTATCGGTGTTAGCAGGGACTTTCCATTATCTGCAGTGTTCCAGCTCTGCTTTACCTCATGAAACAAAGCTGGTTGTGTTGCTAACCCTCAGCATTGAAAAACCATAAAACAGGAGTCACACACATAAATCACACCTAAATGCCTCTGGGGGCTGAGCCTTTAAAGTTCCTTTTTAATGCTCTTCTCCATAACCATAAGAATGAAAACTTCTCTTTCTACATGAAAATTGAGACACTTTTCTCACCATTGGAATCCTCAAGCTAGAACTTTAAGCAAATAGCGTAATACTGGGGATGAACTCTTGAAGGCTGATGACACTCTGCTGATTGTGCAGCGGTTTCTGGCAGCCTGTGGGAGAGACCAGGTGTGAAGCTCTGTGATGTCCTTTGGGGAGCAGACCTGGAGTCCCCTTTATGCTGGGGTTTGTGTGCACCACCAAAAGTATGAGTCTGAACTTAGCATCTGCACTTGACATTCAGCGCTAGCCCAGAGGGTCTAGTCTGGAGGTCAGCCAAGCTTTGACACAGATGCCTTTGTGAGGCATATCGTGGTTATTTTGTCTAACCTACCTTCATCTTGTTCTCATGCGATTGAGAAAAAACCTCCCACTACTCTGATTTTAAAATGGCTCTGTAATGGAGCCTGTAATTTATCAAAGGGTCCAATTAAGAGCTCCTCTTTGTTGTCCTGTAAAACAATCCCTTCAGAAAGTCAAGAAACATATCCCACAATGTGTGAGGCTCTAACACTCGTAAGCAAATGGTCGTCTTTTGGGTATGCATCTGGGTCATTACATAAACAAAGCACAAGAACCCCAATGGGGCCAATGCCATATTGTCTATGGGATACTTTTAGGTAAATATTTCAGCTGCAGATGGTAAATACAGCTTCAAAGCATAATGATATCTAACTGTGAAATAGCTGAGTCAGGTGCATTTACTAAAGTGGGGTGAGCCAAACACTAATTACAGTGCGGTTGCACCAGGATTAGCGTTACATCTGACATATTTTAAAAGTAGGCATAAACCAGAGCCAAATGAATTTGATGAACTTCCATGAGCTTCATCCATAGGCATTTTATTGTGGCTAAAGAAGAAAGCTGCAAGAGATACAGAATGGATTAGAAGGTATGCTTCTCATTTCTGAGAATCAGCACCAAGTTTTCCTGGAGCTCTGACTAAGAGGCTGAAAAGTTTAGTCACTCACAGGTGTTTTGCTGCCATCTGTCAACAGCTGATTATTGCAAACCTGTTTACTCAGACTAGTGCTGTGAAAGAGAACTCACTATCTTCGCTCAATCTCTTTATACAGCTCCTGAGCATCTTCCCCCAGAACCAAACTGCCCCAGGGCTTTGGGAAATTGCAATCCACATCCCCAGATGAGCTTCACAGCTGGCCCCTGCCTCTATGAAGTTCCCAAACTTTAATTCTGGCTCAGAGTCCTGAATTTGGAGATTTAATTATAGCACTGTCATTCAGAGGGAAGCCTTCACAGGCTGGGGTATTGCCATTACTTGCCAGATGCATCCACACCCTGGTACAGATTACATACATTACTGACCTCAGCTGAACCATGAGAACAATAAGGCTGGCCCTGGTCAGGAATCTTCTGACAAAAGCTGGTTTCACTAGGAGAGGCAGATGAGAATCTAACGTGTTTCAGAGACATTTGCTGCATGCGGAGCTCCAGACAATCTCCAGCAGGCTCTGGTTGCTCCAGCCAGCCCAGAGGGGCTCCCCCTGCCCACCCCCAGCAACTCCCAGGGAATGACCAAGGCACCCACCTGTCCAAGGTCCAACAGCCTGCAGACAAAGCGGGGACAGGCCCAAGATGTAAGCTAATTTCTGTCTGAATTGGAAGAGAACTTCAGCTCATGCCAAGGAGCTTTTGGAGGACACAGGAGCAGGTCCAGAGCCATAGGGTTTGCAGCAGAATGCAGGTCTCTGCTGGCCCCCTGCTGCCATGGGTGGAGTTGGACACTAAGTGTTTTAACTTACACTTGTTGATACACAGCACTTGAAAACCTTCCCTAGCAGATTGCTAACCTGGCAGTTTGCTGTGTCTGATCAGCAGCATGGATTATTCTAATCTGGGTAGAATTTTATTAAACATATAAGTTTCTTTTCACAAATATTTATAATATAAATTGTTGTAAAGGAGCACCTCTAGCTATTAATAGCATCTTTTTTATCTACAACCTTCAAAGAGGGCATTCAGCCTTTTCCTCTTAAGTACAGGCACCACAGCATTTGTTTCAATCTGATTATGTCTCTTTAGGTAGAGAAATTCTGATCTTGCTCAAGCATTTTGCAGTGTGAAAGGGGTGATATGCTGGCCTTCAGTTCTGTCAGAAGATATACATGCTAAATCTAGAAGTTTACAGGCTTTTGGTCTCTCTGCCTCCTTGAATCACTTTTCTCATCAACAGCATTAGAGTAAGTTAGCCATGAGTGAACAAAAAGCAGAAAAATGCTTGACATCAAATCATCCCAGTGTTAGAAACCAAGGTTCAGCATCACTGCACCTTCCCATACAGCACTATCCCATTAGGAATACTTTCATTTGATTAGACTGATCCATTGGCTCCTAGTCCATATTACTTAACCCTCAAACCATTATGCCCTATTGAAAATAATTGGTAATGACAGTTTCAGGTTTAATATTTAATACAGTGGTTAAATGGAGTCGTACTGTTTGTGGTTATAGTTTCCATTGACTAATAAGCAAGCTAGAGAGCAAAATACATTTTTCTTCAGCTGCTACATTAGCAGTAAGCTAAACACCATGTTACTCATAAGAGCCCTAAACATTTTCAGAGAAATAGCTCCCAAAGCCAAGTCAAATATTGCATTGATTTGTGGCTCACTTGTTTTCCTTTTTATTACTGAAGGACAGTCTTTTCGGAGGCTTTAAGGACTGCTGCAAGGTGGATGGATGCACTGAAAGTCATTTCTTTGCATGCCAGGCCAACTCTCAAACACCTTCCTGCAGTGCCTTGTGCACGGCCTCCTCCTGCCTGAGCAGCTGCAGGGGCAGGGAGCAGAGTCCTCTGGCTGCCCCTGCCCGTCCCACAGCAGCTGCTCTGCCCTCAGCCCCTCTGGGGGCTCTGCTGTGTGCCACTGACATGGCTGAGAAAAACCCACAAGGAAAACAAGGTGGGACCTTCCTCACCCAACCAACGCCACTATCTCAGAGAAGAACCCTTCTGCACTTTACTCCCTTTCTGCACAACAAAGGAGGAAGGTTCTAGAAGAGCGGGACTTGAGCAGCTGTGAGATATCTAAAAGTAATGACAAACATATGGAAGTTTGTCCTGCAAGGGCTCACCCACCTGTACAAATTTTGGGTCAGGTTACCTGGTGTCTCGCCAATAGCTTCAAAAGAGCTTTATTTATTTACTCTAGCCAAGAATTTGGCGCTCTATTTTTTAATCTGCCCACATCTTTCACCTCCTCCTGTGGTGCTTGTTCTCCCAGGGCTTTTTTTTTTGCCATTAACACTCCCAGTGTTGGATGATTATTACATTAACAGGGATTCCAGCTGAGGGTGGGGCTCACTCCCAGCAAATTAGTCAGTGTGGATCTCCACTCCTCCATGGCTTGGTTCCCACCAGTATCTGAGCAGGCTTGTACATATTGCAACTGCTGCTGTGATTTACTGGAAAGAGACCCCTTATATGTCATTCATAAGCTGAGTGGATGAGACAGCAATGACACCCAAATACCTGAATTACAGAAAGAAAACAAACATTCACTAACCTGGTTTTATATTTTACCAGGGACAGATGCTGCTTCTGCAAACCTTTCCTGCTTGCTCCTATGAGCTGAGCTTTTGTGCACTGCCTTGAGTGCAGGAGACTCAAAAGACTCCTGATACAATCAGAAGGATATTCCCAGAACTAGATCCTTCCAAGAGTTGAGTACCTTCCCAGATGTGCTAGCTGCCCATCTCTGTGATTTTATTTGGGACATATAAAGCACTCAGGCTTGGACTCCAAATTCTTAGAAAAGGATTTGCCAGCACCAAAAAATTAGTATTGGAATTTGATCTTAAAACTTCTTCATCACACTGAGACAGAGATGATTTGAAAAGGCCCATGCCATCATGATTTGGGGATGCTCATGGATCCTTTCAGAGATGAGGCTCCTAATTCCATGGCAGATACTTGAACTGAAGGCCAGATATATGGAGACATAACTCACACTGCTTACAGTGGAATCATTCCTCATCCAACTTCTACTATAAGAGTACATTCAAATGAACTTCCTGAACCAGATGGTCAAGCCAGGTTAGCTTCACAGATTCTAAGGTGGGAGAGAAAGTGATTTACTGTTATTGAAGCTTCTGAGGTCACACATTATAATAGAAAGATAATTTACCAAAAAGGGAAATAAGATTACTGGGTGGACTCAATGCTTAAAATGGACTTAGCATTGGTTTTGAACTTATTTAGATGCATGACGGAGAAACACAGCTTTGCTTCCATTTATAAATGTCCAAAATGACAACCTGAATTTAGACAAGTGCCTGACTTGACCAGTGCCAGGCTGACCTAATTGGTAACAGAAGGACCATATTCTTAGCTGAAACATACAGACAGCATGGGCAGCTGTCAGGCAACCTGCCCCAACAGGCTGTAGCACTGGGTGGACAAAGCCAAGATGGAGGAATGCCTTATGAAGTCCCTCTGGTGCTCATCTGGGACATGATTCTGCCATATCTACCTGTGTGTAACCAGTGATGTTCACAGACTCACATTAGGATAGCATTTTGGATTTATTTTTCCCTGATATCAAAAAAATGAATAACCCTTCCTAGACTTCTCAAGAAGGAAATTAAGAGACTATAGTTTGAGACTATTCTTGCAGTATTAAAAACACTTATTGCAGATTGATATAGCTCCCAAAAGATTTCTTTTACATTTCTTCTCGTTGAACGTACTGGTGCTATAATTCAATAGCAGGGCTTGAAAGGAAAAAGGCAATGTGAGAGGCCACCAATATTTCTCTTTCAGAAGTGTTCAGAGAGCTGCAGTTGCTTCCCTGAATTTTACCAGAAATGGAGGGTTTGTCAACTGCCCCAGGGTGTGTCACTCCCAAGGAAGCCAAGTGAGGCATGAGGGTTGAAGGCTGCACTCCCTAGACAAGCTGCATGGGATCAGTGCCTTGGGTGGCACGTCCTCTTCCCACTGCTCCGTTTGCTATCAGCACCTGTGATAACACAAGGGCTTCTGCAGCACCAAGCACAGCAGCAGCAGCAGCAGCAGCAGCAGGGGTGACCAGCTCTTCTTCAGGCAGGCCCAGTTTCCCCCGGCTTGCTGGAGAGCTTCTCAAAGCTGTATGTAGTTAGTGACTTGTTTCTTAAGAATTCCCCTATCACAAAGCCATGTAAAATATGTTCAGCCGGGAACTGAAATCATTACTAAGTATAAATTATTTTATCTTTCATTTTTACCTATTCAAAGAGGGGAAATGCACCTTGTGCACCATACAAATCCAATTTAAGCTCTGAGAATAAGGTCTAAGTAGGACTTAAGTGGTATAGAGGCCGTTAGGTTGACCCTCTACACTGAGGTTAATTTCATCCAAAAGCTTTTCCAAGAGATAAGGAAACAATCTTTCATGTACAAAGTGCTTGAGGAAACCAAGAAACAGTAAAAGAATCTGCCTGCTTTGAAAGCTTTGTATCTCACCTCAACACTCAATAGAGAGATGTGTTGTGTTGATGTACTGTAGATTATACCTTACCCAAACGGTGAAGTTAAAAGAAAACAGGATCCCTTGACACTGTCTTAGACAACCCATAATACAGCACTATCATTAAATGAAGTTTACAAAAGGCTTCTATTTACATGTCTGCAGAAAATAGACCAGGGCACAGGATGCTGACTGCAGTGTAAATGTTAACTGAGGGACTGCACGGCTCTGGCTGCGCTGCGGAAAACCGAGGGCAAACAGGAGGAGGAGAGAACGGTGCCCAAAGCAGCCCTGCATCCCAACAGAGGGCTGGCTTTCTGTGGAAAACAACTGCACCAAGCTACAGGAATGGAGGGCAAGAGCAGGATAAAAGGAAGGTATCTGGCAATTTAAAAGGTGGCTGTGAAAAAGTAGCTCAATGCTGAAAGAAGAGACAGGACTAGACATAAATCAGCCTCTTTGCTGCTGGCCTCCAGAAGAAGTCTCTAGAATTGGTGGTTAAAGGCACATCTATACCTTGGGAATGAAATGCTGTTTTCTTGGCAAAATCTCACTGTTGTAAACACCTGGGCCAACCATATGTGTGGAAAAGTCTATGGTGTTCATGTTGGAAAGGTGAGGCTTCTCTATGGGCAAGTGAATCCACATCTGTTTTGCTTCTGGAGATGTTTGGAATTGGGAAGGGAGAAGGAAATCCCAGTTCTAAACAGATGTATGGATAAAGAACGAGAAAATACCTTTCAGCAGGAAATAGATGAATTCAGATGTATATGAATTGCTTTTAACTTCAGTAACAAAAAATGCAAAAGAAGAAAATAACTGAGAATAGTATTGGTGAGCAGAATATGACCAGCAAGGATAAAGACACCAAATTTAGATTATTTACAGACCAAAGTTATTTTGGGCAGTGCTGTGTCCTTATTTTCTCTTCCTTCCAAAAACATTTCCAACAAGGCTGAGCATAAGGACTCCTGTCGAGGTGAATGCTATTTGGGAGTTCACTGTTTGTAACCACCTGCTTTTACCCACACACTCAAATAACCCTCAAATGACCTTTATTCATGACTAATCTAGGGCTGAATTGAAAGGATTGCCCTTGAGAGAAACCTCTGCATCTCACAGCAACAGGCAGTGTCAGCCTGTGCTTCCCCCCCCCGTCAGGATGGCCGGGCCACTCACAGCCCCTGCAGCTCTTGCCTCCGTGTACTGTATGGAACTTTGTAATGCCCAGGTTTGTCCTAAACACAAGATCCATCATAATTTGACCCATTTTCAAGTTAAGACATCACTGTGAGAGGTGAAATTCAACTTTCTATTCTATTATGTCCCTATTAAGACACAGCCCTGCACAGATCTGCTTTGAACAGCTTCCCTCAGAGGACCACTTCCCTGCAAGGCCTTTGCATCCTAGACGTGCTGTGTCACACATGCTCTAGTATCATGTGTAGCCACACATTGTCATTAACCACCCTTTAGTAGGTAATAGGGTGAAACATGTCAGTGAACCATAAACCCAGACTGATTTAGAAGATAAATTGTAATGGCCCAGAAGTAGCTGTTACAGCCTTTCCTGTCAATACTTCACCTTTAAAAAAATTCCCTAAATACTTACTAATACTACCAGATGTAATGGCTGTCAATAACATTTACTTTAAATAGTCCCCAAACACATTACATAACCTGCATTTAAAAAGTCCATCTCGCCAATATTTGAAGGAAGTGCAGCAAGCTACCCTGTCACCTCTGGTGAGCTCCTGGGAGCAATGCTGCTTTGCTTTTCCACATTAACCCTTCACTGCCTGACCCAGCTCCTCCTGAAAGTTAAGCTGAGGATGAGAGAGGCAGAACTCTGGGTGTAGCTGCAGGATGGTCAGGTTCAGTGGCAGAGCTGGTGTCTGTTGTTCCTGCTCCCTCCTCTTCAGACAAGGGCAATTATCAAGCAGCACCATTTTGATGATAGAAGCTGCAGTGTGGGCACACTGATGGCAATGAGTCAGGAAACTGGAGTGGGAATGGATGGGAAGGAGTGGCCCAGTGGGCTAGAGACCCCTCATGGCAGTTTCTTGGGCCAGTAATTGCTGTCTCTGCTAAGGACAGCAGCAAACCTGCATGGAGGCTCTGCCCTTGCTTTGTCCCATCCCTCAAACCATGGTTTTGCGTTAAATAACAGCACAGCAGTGCTACCACACAAAAGTTGTAAGTTGGCAGCTGGGTGATCTGAGCATGGATGCAACCCTGTGTGCATTACCACTGCTGAAGGTTGCTTTTGGTTAGGAGGGCAAATGAGTGGCACATCTGTGATTACACAAAATAGGGATCAGGATAATTACTGGATTGCTTCAAGAGGGAGGCAGGAGGAATCATTTGTCACATCACAAGCATTAACTGTCAGTGTTAATTACAGGTATTTATGTCTGCCACTTCTGGGATTAGCCAAGTAAGCACGGTATGATGAAGAAGGGCATTGCTGAGGGAAGTGGAATCGTGTTCCTTGGGGCAACAGCAGAGCCATGGGATAATCACAAGTGTCTTCCAGGTCTCATTCACCTCCTGTTCCTCTCTGGCAAAGCAACACTTTGCAGTTCTGTATGTCAACAGCACTGAGCAGAAAATAACTTGGCTGAGACATCTGCAATTTTTAGATTTCACTCAATGCTCCACAGTCTCCAAAGAATGGGACGATACTAGACCTTTGAAAAAAGTGGCCTATGTATAAATATTCTACATTCAGAAGAAGTCATATGTCTAATCCTTCTGTTGGGAGCCAAGACCTAGACTTCTGCAGTGTTTAAGGCCCTGGGACCAACAGGGTAATATAAAGAGTAAAGTCCTCTAAGTTTTTAGTGCAGCTGTTTCAAACTCTTCCAGATGTGGTTCCAGGTGTGGGAGGGCACAGCAGGAATAAAATCACACTCATGCCCAGATCTGCCAGCAGACAAACCAGAGGCAATTGTGACAGAAGCATCACCCTTTACCAGGGTCATTTCTAAAGGAATCATTAATCTAACCAATTCAGAAGTCAGCATTTCCAAAACCTAGCAAGGAGCAGTGGCAGTGGGACAAGTTAAAGAAGGATGTGGATATGATTTTTTGTGTGCCAGAAGCAGGAGATACCAAAGTATTTTGAGGAAAGGTGGGGAGAATGGTTGGGGCAGAGGACAGGAGCTGCACCCCAGGGATGGGCACTCCGGGATGCCAGGTACTGATACCTGGCCTGAGCACTCAGCTGGGCTCTGGTGCACTCCACAGCCCCAAGTCCAGGGGAAGAGTGAGTTACTAAGCCCCACACAGATAACTTCACTAGAGGTGAAGGTGTGTACAACTGACTGTATTCACACACATTTACAGATCAAGTCTGCCACAAGACCATGTACTCCTTCTCCCCAGACTAAGTCAACTAAAAAAGACTCTTAGGGTTGTTCTGAGCCTTACACATGTCCACTTGCGATGACAGAATTATAGATGGAGGCTCTGAGGTTGCAACCTCACTTGTGGCATTGTCTCTAGGTCACTCAAATGTTCAGAAATGGCTGTAGAGTTCTTGTAAAAAGGAATATCCAAGAAAGAACAACCCTAAGAACTGTCATACCCCAAAAATAATTCCTCAATAAAGGTTTTTTGATGCCAAAAGTCAATGCTGTATTTTTCTATTTCATCTTCCTAACCTCCTGTAGGTGAAAGCAGGGGATGCACATTGTCCCATCTCTGTAGTAAATGCCCCAAACCAGTGGTAGTTCTACAATAAAGACCAAGAATAGTGAGTTAATATCACAAGACTCTTGTTGTTTTGGGAGATCTTTTCAACTCGTGTCTTTGAAATGGGAATATTTCAAATTGCATTTCAAGAGAGTCAAGTCTTCCTGGCAAAGCACAGTTTGTAGGCAGAGCTGCTGCCTTTCATTACACCGATGCAATCTAAAAGGCTTTAAGGCAAACAGGGATCTTGGTGAAATGGCAGAAGAACCTTTCATGGATGAGAATAGTACAAGACTGCTCATTTGCACTGCATCTGCAGGAATATGAAGAAACTATATCTCTTCTGGTGTGGTTACTGTTCGCACTGGAAGAGGCATAGTTTGAAGGATGACTGTTAGCATCCTTCTGGAAGAGCATTACTTTGAAATGCTCGCTGATTGTAAGCTTGCAGTATGACAAAGGTACTAAGAAAGCTCAGATGACAATTCCTCCCTAAACTAGATCTGAACATTCTCTGCTACTTTAATGAGCTAATTAATCATATCCGGAGATTTTTATTTTTTCTTATAAATCTTGAAAATGATGAATATAGTGTGAATCAGTCATTTGCAAATTTATTGTCTGAACTAGCACTTCAATGCCTTCTAGTACCAAAGCGCTGCTAGAAATAAAGATGCACTTCCGAAAGAGTTAAATAAAGCAGGGTCAATTATCACTGGAATGCTAACCAGAACTCTCCAGGGCAAGATAAATCAATAGTAAATGCCATCTTACTAGGAAAGTGTGTGTCATTTTCAGTTCAGTGTACTGGAGAGCACATTGCCCTGTTAAAGTAAGTAAGAATTGTAATAATATCTTGGCATGTAGTAGAAATAGCAGTAGGTGAAGTTTCCCCCATGAAGCCAAGAAGTGATGCAATGGCAGCTTGTATGGCTATAATTGTATATTTTGCTAGAATCAAAAATAAGTGTTTTAATGTATTATTAAATTCTTTGCTTGGAGGCAGGCATCCACACACCTACAATTATTTTAATTGCATGTTCCAGATTTTTTTGGTTTTCAGAATTTTATGACAGAAGCTGAAGTTAAAATTAATACCTCTCAATATACTTTCTTGAGTTTCAGTAATAAGTTCTCTTTGGGCAATGGAGTGGTTTATTCAGTGTGTTATATTTTTAGTTTTATGGAAAAGGTTTTGGAAAAAATTGTGCCAAACAAAATACACGTGGTAACCAGTATTCAAACTACCATAAATTAAATGAGTCTGGAGAGCAGAAAAGAACAAGTTTGGAAGCTGAAGACATCACTACAGTCCAGGAAGGGGTGACAGTGGATTCACACGTTGCAGCTTCTGGAGTCCTTCTGGAATTGTGTCTCAGGGAAGAAGCAGGCTGTTGTGGCTAAACTGCAAGTAGGGGGTTGGCTCTGTGCACTTGGTACCTGCTCATGGCAGGCCAATATCTGGGTTTGCAGCACGTTCCTGCCCTGCACTCGTAGCAAGATGCAGTTTATCTCACAACAGAGTGGCCATGGGAAGGACAAAATCCATCTCTCAGCACACAGTGCTCTCTGTGCTTAGCATCTGACACTCCACACATCCCACCTGAATTCCTGGGAAGGTCTGGTGAAGCTTTTTACTACCACTTAGCCTCTGTTCCTGATTCTGCTGCTGAATTCAATGATCTGCAGAATACCAGGCTGCTTTCCCTTCCCAAAATCTCCTGCTGGATCCCTCAGACTGACATTTTCCCAGACCTCACCAACAGATATCTTTCATCTCCTCTGCATCAGCAGATCACAAGGACTATCAGGACCTGTTTAATTTCACTGACACCAGTGGTATTTCTCCTGATTTATAGCAAACTAAGTGGAATGGGAATTGGGGTTGATCTCTGGGGGGGTCACACACATTGCCATTTGCCACCCCTTCCCACTGGGGCAGGAGGCTGGATAACAAGTGCTCATATTCTCATGGCAAGGGCACCTCCCCTTAGGAAAAATATTCATATATACCCAAATCTTGACTTTCATTAAGCTTAATGCATTTGCAGCCAATTGCATTTGATAGAAAGCCTTTCCCAGGTACTATTTAAGCTCATCAAGAACACTAATCAATGGCTGGTAGTTAAATGCATTCTTAACTTTTTATGTGCATTGTCCTTGTGCCATGTGATGTGATGTCTTTATAACAAGATCATTAGGGAGAATCACAAAGATTAATAAAAATACAAGGAGAATTGGACGCAAGGGGTTCCATTAAATAGAGCAGGATTACAGACAAATGAGGCTCTGTGGTATTCTGAGTTGTAAGATTTTAAGTGGGTTTTTGCTATGCTCTATTGTTTGTTGGCCTTTTTCTTAGTTATTCCTTTTACAGCTGTGCTGAGCTCATGCAAAATAGGCTGGGCCCAGGGCAAACCTAGGGTTGGGAAGAGAAAAAAGCTCATGTTCCCAAACTGTTGTATTTCTACCCTCCCTCCTGGAAAGAATATGAAACCAGGACTTAAAATATAAGGCAGAAATTCTAAACAACCCCTTTGACTGCTTTTATCCAAAGACAGAGTTTTGAGCTGAAAAAATTCCATTGATCTATCAATATGTTGCTTAGAGAAGAGTGAGAGAGGAGACTGCATTTATTTCAGGAAGATAAGCTCTGTTTAAAAACAAAGTAGTCAGCTCGAGGCTGAGCTCCACACACTGGCTCTGCCCATTATGTAGAAGTTCAGTAACAAGCAGCTGCACCCCAGACACCCTTCCAGCATGAGGAGCAGCAATCCCTGGTGGATGGAGCCTTTCTGGGGCAAGTCACCACATCTCCCTGTGCCTCAGTTTCCCAATGTGAAATGAGGAATCATCTTCTACCCTTTTGTCTTTATTCAAAATGCTACAACTTGTTATGTCTCTTCCCACATGTTACACACTGTATAAACACAATGAGGCCAGAACTAGTTCTGGAGCCTGTAAATATCAGTGGAAACATGATACTAATGACTTATTCACAAGAGGCCAAGCAATAAGGACAGTCTAGCAATCTAGGAGTGACTTGTGCCTTGGTTTGGGGTGAAGATTTAAGAATTAACTCTTTCAATGTTTTAATAAACTTGATGGGTTTATTTTTCTCTATTTTTCACAAAAAATCCTCACTATTTCTTTGTTTTAGTGAAGCCCTAGCTAGTCTGTGCCAGCTCTGATGACCTGGGAACAAGCTTCAGCCGTCTTTAAGGCGCCCAATATTAACATGAAAGTCTGTAATCACATCTTCCCAGCTGTTAGAGCCCACAGTGTCACTGGGAGTTTGCATGGCTAAAACAGAATTTGCTGTATAATCCATGTGCCGTGCTGTTCATGCATGGTAATTATGTATAACAAAATCCATAAGAAAGGAAGCAGCTACACATAGTCTGCTTTAAAGTGTGAAGGGAAAGACTTATTTTTACTATGCAAAGAAACCAGCTAAAAGGAAAATTTTTCCATCCTTTTTCATGATTAGCAACCACTAAACCATCAGTGGCCCCAAATTTCACAAGGCACTGTCTGAGTACCCTTCCTATCTCAGATGGTCAACTATTAATCTCTTCCAGCCAGCAGATACAAAGTTCAACAAAGCTGTTGTCTTTAGAGAGCAAATCTTCTACTCTATTCATAATACAACTTACAGGCCCACATGCTGGGAGGAAGATGGTATAGAGGTGCCAGAGCAGAGAATGACCTCAATTTCTGACTGCCAGCATCCTGCCACTACTGCACACCCACTCCTGTGTAATCTGTGGCCCACAGAAGATCTTGTTTCCATGCAGAGAGTGATCTATGACCAGCTTTCCAATTTGACACAACTTATGAAATACTTCTTCATGGAAAATTTAGACAAAACAAAACTGTCACTGTTATATTTCCTACCATCTTACCTCTGCCTTTTTAGTATCTCATGGAAGTTGTAATTTGGGTGCCTAATTTAATTCTGTGGTCAGCATCTCTTAAAATGTATCGCTTCTGAGACATTGAAAGCTGTGAAAAAAAAGTCTAGTAGAGGCAACCTGAGCACAGCCCCAAAATACAGCAGATATTCTTATGCATATAAGGCTCAAGTGAAGCAGACTTTCCACTAGGCCCTGAGAGTAGGCTTAAAAAGCAAAAATAGAATTGGGAAGAAAATTGAGTTTCTGGGGCAAGATTTTTTGTCCCTAGCCTCAAAACCCCTGCAAAAAAAACCCAAACAAAAAGAGCCCACAAAGCCACCATCAAAACCCACCCAAAACCCAATTCAGGTTTCCAAGGAAAAGTGTTACAAGTATTTTTTATATCGCTACCCAGTTGTGATAAATCACAATCCAGTTGAATATCAGAAAAATAATTTATGCAGCAAAGTTGGGAGCAGCTCTGCTACAACCAACCTATGACTAAATGTGGTCCTGATACATGGAAAATCAGAGGTTCTTGGGATCTACTTCACTTTTAGGCCTCATAAGGACTAACTCAATATCTCAGCTCCTTTACTTCCCTGTTTCCAAGCCATGCCTTGCTCCCCAAAGCCACAACTCCCCAGCTAAACACTCCTGTCTTTGGAGCAGAAAGGGGCAGGGAAAAGAGGCAGCCTTCAGCAGAGAAATGGAGCATTCAGCAGGCGACAGCCTGGTGCTCGTGCTTTTGAGGCTGCTCCTGGGACTCTGGCATTGCCCAACAGGAATATTTCTGCTTTGTTTAACACAGTGAAAAAACATCAGTCGACACTGTAATGTTAAGAGTGGTGGATGCAAGTACGACCGATAAACAAACACGTCTTTGTTTTAATAGTGGGGAGTGACTTATCACAGTTAATTATAGGAATTTACAGCTATTTATGTGAACTCAAGAAAGCAGAAAACATTCATTTGTTGGTAGTGTAACTGCTGGGTGGAGGCAGCCCAGATGCATGGAGATGAATGCTAGACTGTATCTTGTTTGCCTTGTTATGCACAACTTTACTATGTAAATTTGAACTTCAGTGAGTAGCTACTTGGCACATTAGAATGTATAATTACAGACACACAAAAAACCCATGGAAAGTGACATTTAAAACATTGTTTCTTTGTCACATATCAGTTAAATATAGAAAAAACCCCATATTTACTTTAATCCGCAGTAGACACTTGGTCTCGCACCTGCTGCTCACATGCAAAATATGTCATTATCACTCAGTGTCCATCCTCTTACACAGAGAAAACAAAGTCACTTTGGTTCAGTTTTGTCTCACTTCAAGCCTCAGAGGAGCTGCACTTAGAGTGGAATGTTAAGCAGAAAACAAAACCAAAATAGCACGACTCCAACCACAGTTCATTTGCAGGGGGGAGGAAAAAAGGCTGCTCTTGTGCACATTCAATAATTATCCCAAACCAATTATGATATAATGGAATGAACTCCAGAATCAACATTTCCTCCACTTTTCAAAGACAGAGCAGTGCTACTGATACACCACTGTCAGCATTAGCAGCCACACCACTGCTGCAGAAAGGGCTTGGCCAGCAGCACGGAGCTGGCAGGGCCAAGGACTGTGTGCTCCCCTGCACACTATTGCCAGATAAAGCTGCTTATGTCCCACATATTTCTTCTGGACAAGAATCATTGTGAACAATTATTTAAAACACATAAAACACCAGTTTCCAAGGAACACCAGATCTTCTGCTAGGGAGGACCTAAAAGCATTCCTGGCTCTGTAAGGACAAGTTTCAGCGAGCAATCGCCTACATCTAAAACCCTTAGATAAATAAATAATTCCCCAGTACTGCAGTGGCCACCTGCACCATATCCTGTCAATGCAGTTGTCCAGGTCTCTTGGAAGAAGTGAAATTTATTATTTTGCAGAGGGAAGACTAAAGCAGAATGACATTAGGGACAGAGTGGATTGTTTGAAGCAGCACAAGAGCAGACTCCCTGAGCTGACACTGACCTAACCTCATCCTCTGTGGCAATGTGCAGCTGTGACAGCTCATGCTCACAGACATGAGTCTGGCTGGGTTCAAGTTGGGCTCTTTATGAAATCAGACTCTCAGCAGGGCTTGGCTACATGCTGAGGAGCAGTGCAAGAGACAGCTCCATCCCCACTGTGGGCACAGACATGCCCCCTGTGACTTGCCCGGGATTACACCCAGGAAAGCTGTGCAAGAAATAGAAGTGAACCAGAATTTTCAGGGAAGCATTGGATCACCTTTCTTCCCACAAAACCAGCATTCATATTTGACAAGATCTTGCAAATTTTCCTTTCCTCTAAGTAAGACGAAGGAGTGCAGGGACTCGGTGTTGCAACCTGGATGCTGCAATCTAATATAATTTTGATTAAAAAATTCAAATAACTCTCATCCCAAACCCTTGTTTCTCCCAGCAAATAACTAAGTCATCTCGATATCTCATTTACTTCTCTGCTTCCAAACCATGCCTTGCTCACCTGTACCTGCAATTACACAACTGCCCAAGAACAAGTTTTACATGTAATTCCCACAGAACATGGGACATGTCTATGAATCCCTCAAATTCTTTACATGAGATGCAGCCATCCCTGGAGTGGAAGAGGCAAACTGTGCAAAAGCAAACCCCTGTGTTTAGTCAAAGCTACAGCGGGGGATTTGGAGAGCACTGAGGACTCCCACAAGCCAACCAACTACCCATAGCTGCCTATACATTTTTCTTATCCTTTTCTTTTAAAGAACAACTACGTGAAGCTATTTTTTTCCCAAAAAATCCTGTATCACTATTGGTATCCTGTCTTGCTAAAATCCTTTCAGCCATTTACATATTACACCTTCATCCTGCACATCACACATTTCAGAAGGAAAAGCGAGCAGCACCTTGTGGGCCACGTTCCCACAGTTTTGATCCCCTATTTGTTTTGCAGCTATAATGATTATTTGTAGTTCAGAGATCAATGGAAGCTCTAAACATATTCCTGTGACATCCGGCGTACAGCTTGCATTCAGTCACAAATGAAAATACCCACACTGTGCGTGGGTGTCTGAACAGGCAATGCAAACGCCCAAAGCACAACAGGCCTGAGGAGGTACCGCAGAGAACATCAATTCAGACTCAAAATGTCACCTGGCATCATTACACTGCGCCTAACAAAAATAAGGGAGCAGAATGGAAAGGTTGCAAAACTGCTTGTAAACAACACTGCCAGGTGGGATGTTAATGCAGCCTCCTGAAATGGCAAGTGGAGCCAACTGTGTAACCCTCAATTAATGTGTCTAAATCCAGGCTCTTCCCCCAAAGAAAGTACTACTCAGCTGTAGGGAAAGAAAAGAAGAAAGTGAAGGGAGGGCAGATGGAGAAATTATGTATTTTCTTAGACATTTTATAGCTGGACATATTATAAAACACCAAAGACATCTGCAAAGTCTGCTTCATTCTGCAGTAGTAGTATTTGTCATACAGGGTGCTTAAACATACAGGGTGTTTTTGATTTCTCCACATGCTTAGTTTTCCACCCATCTATTTGTTTCAAGCCATTCCTACACACATCTACTGTAACAAACTTTTACAAAACTGTATTGTTTCTCAGATCATACTTCAATTTGTACAGGACAAGATTCCCATTTTGGATATTTTTAGATATTTCCTTAATGAAATAATAATTATTCCAAAAAGCTTTCTACTGATCTGATTATGTTTTTGTTTTCTCTGTTTCTTTCCCATGGCAAAAGTTCTAATTCATCCTGTTTCTACTGAGCTCCTCTTTAGCAAGTGCAAGACAATCAGAAATCCAGCAGCTACTGGCTAAACTTCAAAATCCTGGAGTGTAGTCCCAGCATGGAGGATGCAGATACATACTAGAGAGAGCTGGATGCATTATACATTTGTCTGACTTGACTATTCACAGCTGAGGAAATTAGGTTGGTTGGTTCTGTCTCTTTTGTGAACTCTGACAGATCCTCACCCACATTTGTCATCTTAGTCATTTTATTGCAGCCATAAAAGCAACTTTATGTTCATGCCTTACCTGCTCCCTGGGAGGCAGGAGACTAATTTATTAGGGAAAGAAGTAGGCATTAATCAAATTATTCACATGGCAAAGACTGGGCAGTGTCTATCTGGTATTTCATAGGCTGGCCTATACCCATGTTTCAACTCAAATGTATCCAGTGTTCAAATACAAGTGCAGCCTGACCTCCAAATCTAAAGGAAAAGCGCAAAAAAAGCTTCATCTTCCTTTACCTCTCAGCACTGGCCAAAAGGGTGCATGAATGGGTCAGACTGGTCAAGGACTCTGGACTGATGCTGCTGTCACTTCTCTCAGTTGCCTACTGCTCCATGCTGCCTCCAGCATGTCAACTGTGAGCACACACAGATGAGAGATTTCCCCATTTTCCCACCTGCCTATCCTTCTGCAGAGTGAAGGGGCTTGAGTGAAGCTCTGTATGCCTAGAAGACTGGGCTCCCCTGGCACTCACAACTTCTCCCCAGCCAAAGCTCAGGGTTTTCCTGCACAGAACAACTTGCCAAAATTATAGGTCACCTTTCATGTGTCCTTGATAGGCATGCACAGATCTGAAACTTCCCTTCTGTGAACAGTTTGAGTTGCTTGTTTTTACAGTGTTACCCTGTCTGTGCCCGTGTATGACATTTCAAGAGGTGAAAGCACCCATTTAGTTCACCCCTGGACCTCACTGTGATTCTTTTTCTCTCAATGTAACTTTTTTCCTCAATGTTGTCTCAACGGGATGTGTCCTGCTCATTCTCTGATTGCATCCAGATTGCTTCTCTCCCAAGAAAGAGGTGCTTCATGATTTCTGAGCCAGTACCAAATAAAGCACTGCACAGTTTGCCTTTGAACAGCGGGGACAGGAATTGATTGGGCCTAAGGGAAGCTCTCAGACTACAATTTACTAAAACAAAGCCATCTCCATCACCCTGCTCCTTACAGTGTTTTGATATTTTCAGACATATTGCTAGTGAGCATATATTGATTGCCATTCCTTGAATGGGGCAGAGAGCATTTCCCTACTGAGTGACTAAATGATGTGTATGTTGAAACATTTAATTGAATGTAACTATGTTATTGGTAATTTTATTCAGGATTCCCACATGAGACAAATCACACCCATTATTGAGAACTTCAGCTCCTGGAAAGGGGCCCAAACCTATATCTGAATTTAAAGACACTGGAAAAATATAGGGGGAGAGGGTGGAAGGAAAATTTAATTGCTCAAGTATTTCAGGGACATAAGAAATTGATTTTTCTTGTATTACTTACACCACTTAAAAACTGTGTGCCTAGACTTCTTTCCAAATACAGATAGAAAGCTGTTTTAGTTAACTATATGAAGGTGGAATGAACTGCCAAATAAAGGCAAAGATAAAGGACAAATCAGAAGAAAACTCTTATTCTCTTATCAATGACTCTACTCTGTAGCCTGAGTCTACCCTGAGATACTCCTTACTTTACTTTCCCCTTGCAGAGTATTTCAGAAGAATAGCAAAACAGGTACAGAGGCACAGGGGTAGGAATTAGGTGACTGATGTATGCAGGTATGGTCTGTAATACAACAGTTTGGGTGCTTCGATAACACATATGCATCAGTACAAAGCATGAATATTTATGCAGCAAAAGTTCCTAATTTTGCAGAGGTCTCAAAGAGTGTGAAAAATACTACACCAAGCTTGTGGGAAGACAAGAAAATCTAGAAGACAAATACAATTTAGGCTTCACTCAGCATGCAGATGATGTCCTCCCTGATGTTAACAAAAATTGCACACCTGCATTTACAAGTGAGTGTAGTTTGAAATGCCTACAAATCAATACTGGGGCTGGAAATATTCCAAACAAATACACAAGCTATTAATTTGAATTCTGATTCAGCTGACAAGCCCAGAATTTTCAGCTGTTGAAATGCCATGTTGAACATGCAAGAGAGAGGAGAGACGCACATTGTGAAACTGCATTTATGACCAAAGTAAATCTTCTGACTGCTTACCAGTGGAGTAAAGCAGCGTGCAGGGCTCTCCAACTTCCCTCTGTGCAGAGTAATATCACATGACAGAACCTCTACTGCACGAAGTGGCAAGCTGGGAAAAATAGATAAGGAAAGCATTGGTATTGAAACACACAAAGAACAGCAGATACTCTTTATTGTGTAACGCATTAAATTATAGTGGATGGTGTAAGTAATTCGTAAGCGTCACTCAACTGTAAAAAAAGCACTTAAAGGAAAAAGTTTGCAAAATTCATGAAACCTTTCTTCCCCAGTTTCTGAATCCCCCCTTTTGAAATATCCTCAGGGTACAGATGGGAACATGCAGATTTTTAAGTTGGAGTATGTACATTTCACAAGCTCAGTAAAATCACACAGCATGCTACGGAATCTGACAGCAAAATGGCAGGAAACAAAGATAGGATTCAAATTGACACTGAAGATGGAGCTCAATTTTTTCCCCAGTCCACCAAAGAAGTCCCTTTGCTATGTGGAGAGGGGAATGGCACCTGGATTCACATTTCTGCATCTGCTCTCTTGTGCTGAGTGCAAGCTTGCCCATGCTAGTCCAGCACCAATGTGGTGCCTGACCCAGCTTCACAGAGGCCTTGGAAAACTGCCTGCTTTGGACTTCTGCAAGTTCTGTCAAACAGACTTTCTCAAATACCAATGGGTGAAACTTGTTAACACCAGTTATGTGTGTTTCCTGTTCCTTTACTGGATGGCAGATGTCCACACCTGATTTCCTCAAAAAACTAAGAAATTCTCCATAACAATATGAATCATACTGAATTGCCTAATTGCCCAAGATCACTGCACACATAGAAACTCACTTTTTATTTCCCATAAACTATATGTATCATGGTTTCCAAACTACTGCTAGTCCAATAGATTATTTACCTTTTCATTCACCTTCAAAGTTGGAGATAATACATCCCAGGAGGGTTGTTTCATACTTCAATGCAGACATGTCCATTCAGTGAGGGCATATCAACAAGTATTTTCAGCTTGCAGATAATGATCTCTACAATTTAAGTCTAAAACATTCACCACACTGTGTGAAATGATAACACAATCTCAGCTTGCCTGCACTTGCCAAAGTCTTAGCAACCAACCCCACTGAAAGCTTTCCTTCTCAACTTGAAGAAAGCAACTTTACTAGCAACCTTTCCTCAGCACCTTTTTTCCAATAAGCTACTGGAACCTGAGACCTTACACGTGACAACTTGGCATACAGGTCTTAAACAAAGGATCAGATGCTCAAGAACAGGACCTGCTAAGCCTCCACAAATGTTTGCATTTGGTCCTTACACAGATGCTCAGCAGAGATTTTCCTGCTTTGCCCTATGGGCTTCAGAAATGCGGTCAGTACCTGCTGGCACTCACAGCCTGCTCAGGATGAGGGGTCATTAGCCATGCCCTAAGCAGGAGCTGGCTTTGAACGTGTTCAGCCCCTGTAAACAGCTTCATGTTATCAGCCCTGAATAGCCAGCCAGAAGGAGCTGCCTTGTCACCCAACATGCACTGGGTATGTTCAGACACAGCAGCAGCCTTCTGCCGAAATCCCTGGCTGGCATGACTGCAACACAGGTGACAGTTGGCAGGTGCCTTGCATCTCGCTTCCCGACACCTCAGCCATTTTGAAAACTTGGATGTTTGAATGTTAGTTTTGTATTGAAAGAACAGCCAATATTTAATATATAATCCACCAGCTGACTGGTGGCCCATTGCCATCATTTATTTTTTGCTGTGGTGGGGAAGAGGTCTGGGCTGAGTGGGAGGCAGCCTCTGGCATAGGGTGGGCAGCTGAGAAGGAAGGAGCTCCTGAGCCTGAACAGAGCGAGATCCCAGAGGCACATCAGCACTCCTGAAGTAGATGCTGTCATCTTCTGATGACATTGGGGAGTTTAGTCCAACTTAAAACTACAGTAGAGCTGACTCCAGAAAGCCTGTGAGTTCCTGATGCTGCTCCCCACACTGTGTCAAGCTCAGAGTCCCCAGGTATGTAGCTCAGGAAGCCCACAGCCAGTTTCTACCTGCTTGGCCAGTGTCAGACTTTAGCTTTCATTGGCCTGGACAGCAATACACAGACACTACTTCCACATGAATGAACTATTCTTGAATAATTTCACCAAATATTTTAAGACCCAAATTGCTTGCTTTGAAATGCTACCTTTACCTATCCTCCTTTTATCTCAGAAGCCAGGAAGAGGAATGCTGCCAAGGCAGGAATCTGTTTGGCTGGAGATGAGCTCCTTGATAGGCTCCTTCTAACGCTGCAGTGCACCGCAGGCCTCCCGCTAATCATTGAGGTGAACGAGCCTGAGTGGCTGCCTGGAGTGAGCTTGAGGAGGACTTGAACCCTCCAGAGGACAAAATTATTAAAAGAACACGGGCACCTAGGGCCAAATCACTTCAGCATGAGGGAGAAGCATTTTATTTTGTTTCAGTGGGTTTCTTTTGAAGTTATAACCTCTCAAAAGTGAAAACTAAAAGCCATATCATTCATGTTTTTTGCATTTCTCCCCATATCATTCTGTCTAATAACTGCCTTTATGTCTCCTTTTACTGTCCTGGATGCATTTGATTTCCACATACTGATTTTTTCTGAAGTTAGTAACAGATTTTTTTCCCTTGTCCAACTCACAAAATACTCTTTTATTGCTCACAACTGCTACTGAATTTCTTTTCTCAGATTTTACATAGTCTGGCTACTCTGCTGAATGAGCACAACAATAAACATCTTCCCTTGGATCTCATTTGGAATCTGGATTCCTAATCTAACATAAAATTCTCAATGCTAAAACTGTTTGCCTATTTTTCATGGCATGTTTTTTTACCATGACTCTGAAAAAATGAATATAAATCTCAAAAACAAAGGTTTACTTTCACATTGCCACCCATTTGCATGAGTTTGTGTATCCTTCTTGTGAACAGCCCAGAGACCAAAGCTGCTGGCAAGGAACATGATCTGCAGAGAACAAACGCTGAGGATGCAAAGGTACCACACTCCCAGCTGGTGACATGGGACTGCAGCCTGACTTAAACCTGCTCACATTGTCAGCTGGGAGTAACAAATCTCTGAGTACCTGCTTTTGAATGGGCCCTAGGAAGATAGGAAAGTAGAAGAATCTAATTGAGTGGCTTGTTTTGCCACAGTCAGTCAGGACATTATTGTTGCTGGTTTTCATGTAGGACCATTCCCAGCTTTTCACCATCCTTCTCTCTACAGAAGAAAAAGGAATGCAAACCCTTTGAAACAAACTGAAAGCAGAAATTGTAGATTCCTCTGGTGATCCTCAGCTACCTGTGAAGACTTAGCCTGTCCAACACTACACAACAAAGCAGAAAATAAAGATCAAACTGGATGGAACATGCAGCTGTATCATCAGTGACTATCTCAGTCCCAAGTCTGGTTCAGAGCCTGGAAGACTGTGAGATGGGCTCAGCAGATGATATCCTGAGCATCCAGTGGCATGAACAGTCATTTCTTTTCGCTATTTTGCATTATTATACTCTGCATTTATTATCTGAATCAGGATAAACTTCTTCAGATTTATGGGTTTGGATTAGGGTTTGTTTTCTTTGCTGAAAAAAAAAAAGCCTAACAATAAATAGGAAAACAAGGACCTTTGGTCTTATTTTCCTTCATTCTCTAACCTCTTTGTTCTGCCTGCATTTGGCGTGCATGCAACAAGGACAGGTTCCTAAAGGAACAGAAATTTTCCTTGATTCATAGTTGGGTTAGTGTAGATGGAGCTGAAATCAGGCTCCAAATGGTTTGTTTAGAGTTTTCCCCTCTGCTTTATTATGCCCACGCTACAAGCAAGTTTGGCATGTGCATCTGAGTCCCTGCTACAAACACAGCAGAGCAGAGGGATGTGGTGGCTGCCCCACTGTGCTTCACACATGTGTAAATGAGAGTGCTACACTGGGTTACAGAAGAGAACTCGTAAATATGCTGTAGCCCAGTGGTTGGGAGATGCAATTAGATGTCTGCTTTGAACATAAAATATTATCCATTTTGTTTGCAGAGCCTGCCACATGTTTCCCTAGAGAAAACAAGAGACTTGAGGAAAGCCTTAAAACTTTTCACGCTTTCACAGATGCCCAAGCCCCCATTATTTTAGTCAGCCTGAGCTGTTGCTCACAGCCTTTCCTGGTAGGTGTTCTCACCCACCCTGGACCCTCTCAGCATTTAGTCACCTAAGAAAGCCCAATCCCACAGCAGATGACAGACAGTGCAAACAGCCAAGCCTGTTGGGAGGCATTTCACCAGAAATTGCTGTTGTTTTGGTTGTGTGGGCTGAGTCACATCACAAACTTTCCAATCAGATTTCAAATAAACTGAAATTCATGGCAGCCTGAGTCAAGAGCTTGCTTTCTTTCTGCTCAAAAGACACGGCTGATTTACCAGCACCCAGACTGCCGTCCCCTCACATGCAAGCACTTGCTCAACTGCTCTCCAATTAGGAAGGAGTCTGGTCCCATTAAGACTAATCACACAAACCCTTACCCTATTAATTTGAGTTCAAAACTTGACCCAGAGTCTGTATCTCACACAGCTAATGCCCAATATCTTAAATCTTCCACTTAGGGTCTAGAATTTTGTTTAAAATAACTTTTTGTCAATGGATAGAAAAGGTTAAAATCTGGTGTACAAATGCTTCTGATTACAAGGCCACTGAATATTTCAGGCTTCCAAGGATAAGATTTAACAAAAGTTGGAGCTGAACCTTGGAAACTGTATGGAAATCCCCCTTAGTATAAGTGCAGACATGACAGTTTCTCCTTTTATACCTACAATAGCAATATGCAAAATCATAAACAATAATTTCCAAGGCCATCAGAAAAGGAATTATCAAAACTGCGTAGGACCCACAGAAGTATCTGGAATCTTACACGGCTTTTATGCAAATTTTCCAAACAACTTCAAACACTTATGAGGCCCACAACAAACCTTATTCTCAGAAACACCTCTGATTTCCTTTTTGCAGTATGTATTTCATTTAGTGAAAGTTAAGAGAGAGTCAAACATTTTTTCTAGCTACAGACATTGTAATGCATTAAAAAAACAGTAATAAAAAAATAAACTTAAAAAAATATTAATTAAGACAGTTCTTAAGGTCCTTTTATTACAGTAGCTCTACCTGGCCAAATCTCACTTGACATCTGTCCACTTAACATCCTTTTGAACAAAAGATATTCTTATTCCAGAGCGTTCAGAGACAGCTACTGCATTTTAATTTCACACCTTGCCTTAATAACAAATTAACTTGAAAGCATAGATAACCCTTTGTTAAATACAGGCTGCTGTGGGCCTGCAATCTCTTTTTCAATGGAATATTGTAGAGCCAGGTTTGCACTGTATCTATAAGCAAACATTAAAATGTAGGAACAAATTCAGGGGGACTGTTTTATTCTGGTGAACACCAACATGATCAGCTTACTCATACTGTCTGAAACAAAGCCCAACAAAAAAGGCCCTGGATCAGGCTCACAAATATTTGCAGTAAGACAATTTGAACTCTCCCAATGGATAGGAAATGTGCCAATGTACTGTTAAAATTATTCTCTCCTCAATGAGAAGAGCGGCCCCTTTCTCTGAGGCACAGAAGTTGCTCTACCTGAGGACCTACATATGTTCACGTGCTCAGCAGATTCCCCCACAGCTCCGCAGCTGTGATCAGCTCTCCTCTTAGATGTGGAAATCATCAATCAAAAGCAGTAAATATGTAATGGCACATGACTTGGGACACCTCCAATTTGTGACTTAGACACTCCTGTACAGCTCCTGACGTGACCACATGAAGAAGGCTCTGCTTGTTCTACTGCTAAGACCCCATGGAAGGAGAGAGGCACAAAGTCACCATCAGAGCCTATTTCAGTCTCCACCTAAATGGGAAAATAACCAACAAAAGTAAGTTCTAAAGACACTGCTCACTTGCTGCTTGCTGCAATTGTGATGGCCTGTGGTCAGGCTATGGCCAAGGGCTCCTGCAAACGCCCTCCTCCCAGCCCAGCTGTGCCTATTCATCATCATCTGCTTCATGGGTATTTTAATCTGACGGGCGGGGGGACCTCAGCTTTCGTGAGTACTCGGAATGTTATGTAAAGAGAAATCTCACTGTTTCCAGTGTGAAATTTTGCCTCGGGCAACTTACGAATGTTCCAGGGAAGATATTCACCATTTTCAGTAAAACAGCTGACAGATCCATCTGCTGCTCTTGGTGATATTGGGTGCAATTTTCAAGTGCCTCAGTAACATACGCTCCTACAGTCCCAGCAAAAAGCCAAGTTCCTCCTGCACAACAATTTCAAGGGAGGGGAGACAATAAACTTTTGCTCTAAAGTTTTTGAAAAATTTTAAGGATGACTTGCTTTTGAAATATCTCAACACTGACAACTATGAAGTTTGGAGGAACTGGTTTTATACAGTTACAATGAGTTTTCCAAGAAATGTAGATGCTCAAGAGCATCTTTCTAGTTCTAGCTCCTTTTTCTAGTTCTTTTTGTCTAATTCTTTTATATTATAAAACTTACTTTTATTTTATCCAGAAAAAATATGCATGGAATTTTAGCTGCCTTAAAATTATAATATGGAAATCTTGTTATCTTACACTTTTTAAACAGTAAAAATGTAGATTTGTGTCTATTGCAATATTCTTTGATAGCCCGGTGAATAATGTTTTCACTTGTTGTTTTTAATGCAAAAGTAAAAATGCTTCCTTTGATACTAAAAAATGAAACATTTCAATTTGAAATTTATTTTTACTGTATGAAAACCAGGATTGAAGATGAAGTGCTTAATTTGAGTTTAACTTACATGATTTAGCCAAATTCATATATACTACTTACTTAAGATTTTGATTAGCCAAAGAAGCAATTTTTTCTTGCTTTGAAACCCTTTCACCCTCATTTTTCAGCATGGTTCTGAATTAAAAGTGAGTCATTCACACAGATGTCACCACAAATTTATGGGTCAGGCATTTTGACTTTTCTCTGCCACAAATGTGTGAAAGAGAAGGACTTGAATGCTGCTCTATAGAAAAGCTCACTGTAAATTTACCTGCAACAGAGCTGCACAGGCACCTACAACAGCCACAGGCACACTCGTGCCCATGGGCTCAGCTGCCAGCAACCTCAGCTGCCAAACATCCTGTGGATGTGGCATCAGGGACACACATATTTATATATTTAACCCATAGCAGAACACATCACCATGTCTGTAAGGGAGCCCCAAGGCTGGCAGCCTTTCCCTATGACTTGTGTCAGGTTGATAAATAAAGATGGTCACTACTACTTTGGTCCTCTTGACCCAGGTCAGCAAGCAGGGAGTAGGAATTTGCTGCATCTGACAGCCTCCTCACCTTGTGAATAAAGGAGAGCAGTATTAAAAAATAGCTCACTGAAACTCATGTTTGGCAGCTGGCAACCTCTCCTGAACTGCCATGGAGGCTTTCATCTTTCTATGAACACTGCACAACTGCTGGGGGAAGAGATGGCGACAGAGCAACAACAAAAAAATTACACACAACTGTGTTCATCGGTGCCAAATCTCATTCTCCCAGTGCTGGTAAAAAAGGCAAAGTTTCTCAGGCTTTCCTGTAAGGTCACAGCTGGTACTTCTATGAATCTTCTTATTACATGGGAACGAGGCAGAGGTTCATGGAGAGAGACAGATGGCGAGGAGCAATGTTACTTATCCTAATGTGCATGTGAGACAAAGAGCTGCTTGGCATACCTCTCACTCCCAGTCCTCGCTGGGCCATGGCGGGCAGCCGACCCCCGCCAAGTGTTTGTTCCCCTCCACTTTTTATTCCTCCCCTCAGTGAGTCTGATCCTACTTGTCTTTGGTGTTTACATGAATCATACTAGATGTTTTCCAGAGATTTGGGCTCTAATGAGCAAGGCCAGCAAAAACAGCAGCAACAAACAAACAAGCCGGCCCAAGCCAAGCTTGCCCACCGCCGTGCATTTGCATCCACGTAGGCCACCCGCTCCGCCTGCCCCGTCTGCCAAACCCTGAGAGGGCTGGCAACAGTGGGAATGGGCAGCCCTGGGATGAAGCTTCAGGGTTCGGGTTGTAGATGTACATATTAATAACACTGAAAACACAAACTGTGCCTGGGGTTTTCATGTGGGAAGGACAGGAGGGAAGCGAGATTTGTGTTGGAGGGAAGGGGGATATTAATTGTGGCTCAAGCCAGGACTTCAACTGTGGGAATTAGGAGAAGGAAAAGAGAAGGTAAAAATGCATTTTGCATATTCACTGAAGTATAGCTTAGAATATGAGCGAAGAAGGGCAGACTTTGATCTCTGTGGTATAAGGCTATCGCTGGAAGAACCCCACTCATTCCAGCTGAATTATTCCTGTTTTTCAGCAGCAATGGAGAGGAGAATCTACTCTCCTGAGCCCAACCTCCTTCTTCAGCTGCAAATGGAAAAATTCACATAGCACTTCCACTGCCATCACAGTGAAAATGCATCTGGAATTAATGCTGAAATCATATGAGCAGGATCTTCCAGGAAAGACCTTGCAGAACCAGAGGCAGCACTTCTGAGAGAAGATAAGACAAGATATGGCTCCATCACATGGCGAGTGCCCTTTCAGACCACCAGCCAAGGATGCAATTCTTCATTCAGGCGAGTAACTATTTATAACCAGGCTGGCTGTGGAGAAACCCATCCTACCTCCTGAAAACATGATAGCCAAAAATGCAAAGATTGCCCCCCGAACTGGCACTCAGAGGGAGGAGGAGGAGCTGGACTGGGAATTGGCAAGTTGCAGCAAGAAGATGAAGGGAATTGCTTGTCCAGGGTATTTTTATCTTGTGGTTCTGTAGGCAGGAAGATAAATGGAAAGGCAGAACATGATTTGCAGCTTATACAGAACTTTGAGTAACTTCTAACTAGCATGCCATCATGGAGGGAAAGAAGGCAAGATAAAAGCACAGCTTTTTTCTTTGCTTTTTTTCCCCAACTATTAGTAAAACAGTTTAATTCCTCAGCCGAGCAGATGATATCACATTCACTTTAATACCAATTACATTTAACTAGATTTCACTTAGAAGTAACTAGAGAACTTTCTTTCAAACAAACCAAACAAGGTTTAATATGTTGGAAATGTGACAGATTGACACATGTAGATGAAAGTCTACAGCAAAACTGTTCATGATCCACCCCATACCAGCTCTACTGATTCACACACATTTCTCTATACATTGAGAACCCCCTATTCCAGTCTACCCCAGAACCAGTGTAAATTTTTGTAGCTTCAGCAAAAGGCTGATCTCAGGCTCTATGTCATGTCAGCCTCTGCTATCATTCTGCCTGCTGTCCTTTTAGCACAGACCTGGCAGTGCCAATAGTTCTTCCTGAAAAGAACTAGGCACCTTTTCCTGAGAAGAACTAGTGGAACAATCATTCTCAGCTTCAGACTCCCTGACATGGGAAACCAAGGAATGGGGTGCCTCCTGCAGCAGGGCCTACATGGACTCATTGTCACTGATGAGCTACTACAAACCTAGAGACACTGGGCTAGCAGTAACTTTATATTAATAGCAAAATTTCATTCAGGACTAGGTACATGGCCACCCCCCAGGCATCAGTGTTCCTGTGATTTGCAATTAAAAGGAGATGAGGCAGCACATGTGCTCAAAATAAATGCTGAAAATGTTTGACGAACTTTTGTGTTTACTATTTACTTGTGATTTTTGTAACAACCACCAAGGAGGAGGAAAATAAAATTTCATTTGGCATCATTTTGGTTTCCTTCATGTTTGTAAGCAACTCCCACTGTCTCCACTACAAAAAGCACCACCACCACTTCTGCATGTCCCACAACACAGCATGGCCAATTTCCAGCTCCCGCTATAACACGTGGGAGTTTCCCTATTGGTTTCAGTGGGACATATGAGCAATCAGCACCTCAGAAAATTAATTAACTTCCATGACTCATCTGTGCTTTAGCCTAAGCTGACTTGTCAACATAAGGGGCAGAAGTCTGCTGGCGCTGACTTTAAAATTCAAAGCACCCTTTCTACCTCTGATGTAATTTCAACTAAGACCTACTGTAGCCAAGTGCTTCAGGATTGGAGAGTCTCTGAGTTTGAAGGGCTGTTAACATTTTGCAGGTTACTGTTTCTTGCTGGAATGGGGTATCAGGTTCTGCTGCAGTAAAACAGGGCACTGGATTCATGCTGACACACCTTCCCTGCCAGCTTACCCAAACCAAGAACAACTGTGAGACAGGCCTTTGGCAAACCAGCACAAATGCAGAAATCTGGGCTTTAAATACACAAAGCCCCTGGACAGAGCCGCACCGTGGGGTAGGAGCCAAAGGTGCAGATTTCCATGCACATAATAGTCTGGCTGCAGCCCTGGATCCTGCCAGGATCTCGGCACAGCAACTCTGCCGCCACAGGAGCAGGTGGATGGGCTGTGCCATGGGTGTGCTGCCCTGCCTGGCACCAGGAGCCCTGGCAGACGCATGGCTGGAGCACACCCACCTCCTCCGTGGTGCCTCGCGGCGCTCACACCGAGCACGGCGCGCACCAAGCGGGATGCACATCGAGCACAGCGCACGTGCTGCCGTGAGCAAAGTGGGGAACCAAACCCAGTGGGTTAAATACTTTGTTTCTTTTGAGGACAAAAGCAAAGAGAGCGTCATAAAATATCCTCATTTGGAAGGGTCCCACAAGGACCATCAAGTCCAGCTCCTGGCCCAGCACAGGGCAGCCCCAAGAACCCCACCATGCTTGCAAAAGGTGCCTTATTTTGCTCTCCCCATCTGCACAATATTCATATTTGTACACCTAATTCAGAGAACATTTTCAGCAGATAAGTATAAGAAAGGCTTTATTTAGAGGTTAAGTATTTACAGAACTGCAGTATGTCTCATATTTCTGCCAAGCATCTATTTCCTAAGCTGCACTGAATACAGACTGTATTTCTAGTACAAATATTCAAACTTGCACCTTGATTTCTGCACTTCTCTTATCACTGCAAATAGTTGTAATAAAAATACTAGTAGCAACAACACCATGTTAATATACTCCAAACTAAATAAGAAAAACCCTACAGTGAGCTGAATTGGCATTCATTACTCCAGTTGTTTCATATCTTTAAATGATTCTGGTAAATCGATAAAGCTCTGCAAAGTGGCTGTTGTCTGCTGATTTCTAACTCTAGTCAGTGGCATCCACTCTTTAGTGCACCACACACTTGCTGTGTAGCCATTAGATGAAAGCACTATCACCTGTCAAACAAACTGCTAGAACTGTGATAAATTAATGATCAAATAGTACAGTCTGATGTACAGTAGCAGTGCCGAGGCTAGTTACAACCAGGCCTCATGCTTTAAAAATGTAGCTGACATTAAAAAAAAATCAGCCATTAAAGAAAAATGTCACACAGCTTTTCAAAAAAATATCTATTTAAAAAATGACCACATACTGATACTCCAGGATTTGCGGTTTTACAAAAAAAAAAAAAAAGTGAATATTACAGTAAAACCTTTCTGTGTACTGTGACTTTTCAAGGCAAGCAACAACACACAGCCAAGCTGAGAAGATGTTTGTATTTTTTTGGTAAGCAGTGCTGTGTACAAATCTGTACCTCGGAGGAATCCTCTGGTGTGTAATGGACAAAACTCTTGTTTGCAAGGGAAATGTCCCAAGTTCTTCTTTTCCCCTAATGCTTTTGATTTTTGACATCATGGATAAAATATTTCAAGGGAGCTCCATATCACTTCTAAATATAAACAATACAAAATAAGCCTTTGCTTTTGAAGCACTTGACATCCTTTGAGCTTTGAATTTCAACTCCTAATAACTCTTGATGCTCACTGCATTAATGTATAAAGTCCTTTTTGTGAGCTAGAAATGGTTCCTCATGTCCCTCCTGCCATTGGCTTTATGAGCTTAATTTATTCTTTTTAATATAAAATCTCATTACCTGAACATGACACCACCACTTCCATTTTATCTTTGATATAAGAACAGAGAGAAACCAAAATCAAAACCTTAAATAAAGTCTGTAATCATTCCTCACTTTCTCTTGCTTTTCAAATTTCTAAACAAAATTAAGTAAAAATACCTTCCAGGGCACACTAAGAAATGTAAAGAGTGGGGGAAAAAAGAAGAAAATTACTTTATAGTGAACTAACAAGGGACATAATTACTTACACAAGCAGCATATCTTTTTCTTGATGATATTCCTTCATGTTTATTTTGCTGTATTTGTAAAAGATGGGGAGTGCCTAGGAAGAATGGATATGCTGGAAAGCTTGATCTACTGAAGTGAGTTCTGAACAAAGAGTTACTTAACCTTAGGCAAAATACACTTTTTCTAAACTTTACTTTAGCATAAAACACTTAATAGACTGCAAAATATGTAGTAATGGATTTTTAAAAACATCTTTAAGGAATGGATACAGCTAAGGAAAAGCCACCACTGAGAGAATTCATTGAGATGGAGGATTTAGTTGGGACTTCCTGAGTCCTGATTTTAACTGAAAATTGGAGTGATCAAGGTATTAGCACATGAAAGCATCACTTCCATGCACTAATGGCAGCTCCTTTATGTTGTTGTTGTTGTTAGAGATGTGACTTAAGCGTTGACTTAAATTATGAATTTGGCAGGGATCAAACTCCATGATCTAATTATGTCTTAGGGCTTTCACTGAGTCTTTTGAGGTGGCTGGTTGCAAAGATAAAGACTTTTTCACAAGGAACACACTTTTCATCCAAATTCACGTCCCAGATCCTGCAGAATCTTTATGTTCTGTCCACTTATATGGAAGTCTTCAACAAATAAAGGCTTGCATCCCTGGAAAAACATATTTTAACTGTGGAATGTCAACTACTCCCTGTAAATTTTTAACTTCTGTGCTGTGCTTTTTCCTCTGATACCTACATAACTGGGACTGTGCTCATCTGAGGTTACCATGCTGGATCTATTGCTGTGAACATCAATTAGAATGAGTGAGAAAACTAAATTAGGCACTTTGTGTTGCTGAAGATTTTTTTCAGGTAGCCTACGGAAATCCCATTTCCCACTCAAGAGTCATTCAATGCCTTGGGATTAGGGTATGTTTTAAAACCATGACAGCTTCAACAATTTTATATATATTGGCAATAGGATTTTACCTTCACACTGAGGGAAGAACAGATGAATCCCCCTGAAAATTTGTGCAAATGGATATGTGAGAATTAGGCTCCATGAACCTGCTATCCAATTGCAATGGGAAAAGAAGAAAGCTTGCTAATCGGGATGAGAAACGGATATGCTGTTGAATATAGATTGGAGACATTGATTCCAATGTACAAACACATTCTGCAATAATTACACGAAAGGGTACAACGCTTGTAATTAAACCATCTGAGCTGATGTTAGCTCATTTTGTCATTTATCCTTTGTTTACACCCCCACTATTACTAAGTACTCTTCATTTAATTAAACATACTCGTAACATTCCTTCAATTAGATAAATAATGCAGCTGCTTCCTCCATCACATCAGGAGGGGAAATCAAGATAATGCAATATTTATTTTTATTCTAGTTCTCTCTCTGTCAAACACTTTACAATCAAATCCATGCAGCTGCCAGGTCTATCAGTGGTATTTCAATCCATATACAGATTAAAAGAAGTAAATATCTCATTATCTACTTAACTATCATAATCTGTTAAAAATTTTGGCAGACCAGGTAAAAGAAAATTGAAAGTAGCTTTATAAAAACAACTTATTAAAAGACTCTTCAGTGATAAAAGGCTTCAAGATAAATACCATAGATAGTAAAAGCTAGCTTAAACCACTGATTTGAAATTCTTACAAAAGGTTGATGGTTTCTAAATAAGTAGCAATTAGTCTGAAGTAATCCATTTATCTCCTCTGCAAGTGACTGAAATAAAGAGAAATTAGATAAAACTACATGCAGAGAAACAACTAAGTGATAACAGAAATGCAATCAGATGGAACTGAACAAAAATTATAAAGGCAGGGCAATAATATATAGTTCATTTGCTTATTGGAGGCTTTGATTCATTCCCTGTGGTAATTGTAAAATTTAATAATATCTGTATACTTACAGTGTTCTGAAAAAAGCACCACCATTACACATTGTTATCCCTGTAGGTTGGATGACAAATGCCTGGGGCAATACTACCATCAAAGCATGTGACATACCCAACATGGGTCTTCTAATCTTCATAGGGACGACAACTGTCATCTTAAAGTGCATGGCAAATGAAGAGGGCGTAAGAAAGGAAACTTCTTATTTTTGGGGGGCTGCTGGTGGTAGGGACTGCTTAAGCCTCCACTGTGCTTTAAAACTGCAGTAGCAAACCCCAAGTAATTCACTTGAACAGTTATATAGATTTCTTAATGCTTAGAAAGTGCTGTCCAGGCTGGGAATAACCATCTGTTCCTTCGAGAACTCATACTCTCCTAGCTAATATATACAGCTAATACACTGTATAGCTTATATGTCAAAAATAGATCAATGCCTGCCAAAGGAAGATATGTACTCTTCCAGCAAAAAGCTCTGCTTAAAAGTTTGTGCCTTTTTTTTTTTTATTTCCCTGTGATAGATAATATTTTTTAGGCTATGCAAATGAAAGAAAGGAATCTCCAGTCTGTTGATTTCTATTTACATTTTTTGCTCATGTAATTTTAAGTACTAGCCCTTGTCTGCTTCTCTTCATTTCCCTGTGCTACAAAACGTGGCACAGACAGTGCAAATCACCGACCCTGATAGTTGGAATAGGATTGTCACTTTAATGTTCAACGTGTTTTCTTCTTAACATTTTTTCGCTTTATAACAAGACTGTACTGTGAGACACCTTTTGTTATGTATATACGAACAGAAGCAGTCAGAACAAATTTAGTACACTGAGCAAGGGAACTAAAAGTTGACAACAGCTAATAGACAAGGTACTCTATACTAGATTTAATCTGCTCTTAAATTTGCCTTCCTGAGACTATGTTGGTCAGACAGATTAGTGTCGTACACTTTCAGATGGAAAAAGTGAACGCAGGATCTAGATAAAAAACAAACAAAAGCCCCACTCTCCCCCCAAACCATGAGTTCAAGATATGTTTTATTCTAGGAGCTCCCAAAGTAATTGTCTGGCATTTTCCTGTGGCAGCCATAATAGTGTAAATACAGATTTCACACAGTCTATAAGTCATTTTTTTTCTGTGACCAGTGCAGCGAAACTGTGGTCTGGTAAAAAGGTTCACAGACTGATGAAATGAGAGCACCCAAAACCACTGACCATTTTAGTTCCATTAAGTGGCACTAGAATCACCAGTGAAATCCAGGCATCCAGCAGCCTTTCCCTATACCCTGCACTAAAAATAGTGGCTTGTTACACCCCTTGGATTCCTTCCACAGGTTTCAGTAAGATGGTGACCGGACCAACTGTCAGCGGGTTGTTGCAAGTACTAGATGAAGTTAAACATGAAACATCTTTATTCAATCAGTACAAAATAAAAGTGATAAAAGAAACCATCTTTCACAGGAAGTTCCTTCTGTTGCTGAAGTACAAGATTTATCCCCTTTAAAAAAAAACAACCCAGAATAGTAGAGATGACAGAGCCATTCTCATTTTGAAAAAGGCCTGAGATTTTCAAGGAGTGTGGGTTGGTAATTTCTTTCAGTGGAGTACAACACTGAGGCAGAGGACAGAGAGCTAGATCTTTGCTCAGATGCAGGGTTGTGCAAATTTCAGAAAGTCACTTTTTCTGTGTCTGTTCATTGCTACTTGCACAGTGCCCTCCCATTCCCAAGCAGAGCCTCCAAGATCTGCAGCAATAAAAAAAATATTAACTAGTAACAAAAAATAAGTATACTTATGTGGAACTTTTAAATATAGCAGTGGAATTTAATGCAGTCTGCATTTCATTAGTTTTAACCCGTATTGGATTAACTTGAATAAAACGAGTAGATATGAACATTTTAGAATGAAATACCTGAAAACAAGCAAGCTAGATGAAAATTTTCCCCAAACTCCCTCTTACAATAAAAAAAAGCCATGCTTTTAATCTGATCTATCATTTCAAGAAAGAGTTTCATGGCAAGATGCTGGTTATATCTGATCTGGAGTTTTGAGATATTGTTCAGGAGTCAGATAATGTGGCAGTGATATACTTAACCCAGAAATTCTGAATGAGGCTGAACTTGATGAACAGCCAGATCATCACCAGCCAGCACTCACCAACCTGGCAAGATTCAAATTCCCACTGCAGAGGGAATGAGCAGGCTTTTCCAATCAGCTGAGAGCAGATGAAGCAAACATTCTTGGGGAACGCTGCAGTACAGGGACTGAGCTGCCAGGCAGAGAATCAGCAGCCAGAGCTCCTCAGTGCCCCAGGGTCAGAGGATTCCCACACTCTGAATACTCCCAGCAGGGCAGCACAGGTACCAGCAACTGCTGCCAAGGACAAATGGGGTAGAAAGCAGATTTTTTCTCCTCATGCTACACAGCATGACGTTGGGCTGCTCACTGTCTGACCCACAATTTATGCATGGGAGAACATACACACCTATCTAATAAATATACATTCATTAATGATACCTCGCTATGTATTTTACAGAAACGATGCTAATATGTTTTAGGTTGAATTGACCAAACTCTGCAGACCCCTCTGCCAAGAACTGTATCACCTCCAGAAGCAAATTTCATGCACACCTGGACCTCAGTCTGTTGCCCTGCCTGGATTCAGCTTTGCATGACCAAATTCATGTTAACAATAAAAAGTCCTGTTCTGCCAGTGATCATTGATTCCACTCGCTGTAACTAAGATTGAAGACTTGTACTAGACCCAGTGTTCCCAATTGTCAACAATTTTTTTCAACTCTTACACACCAAATGCCTTCATTTAGCCCCCAACTCCTCACATGCTTGAGACCAGAGGAGAAACTCTGTTTTCATTTAAGCTTCTAGCCTTACACTTATGCAAAAGCATCAAAAACGAACAAAATATATCCCAAAGAGTCAAAAAACCAAAAAGTAGGTTAAAATCAATTCAGCCTTAATAAAAACATAATTAAGAATATTATGGAAAGCTGCCCAGAAAACAACAGTTCTCAAAATATCTTTGCAAGGATCAGCAATTTGATTTTGTATTACAGTAAAATAACTGATATTTTTCAAAATGTAAACGTTTCAGAGTTCAAAAAAAAGAAACCTGTATTTCTCTTGAATCAGTCAGCCCATCTTCAATTCTAGAAATTTTTGTCAAAACACTGCAAGTTTTTCCACTCTGAGGAAAGATGCAAGTTTTTTAAGCACATTTAGTCAGTCCTTCCTGTGCGGTAGGTCTTAAGTTATGGAATGAAATAAGGGAAATATTCCTATTTTTATCTTATGCCAAAAAGACAAATAATTCTTTTTAGTTTTACTTTGACTTCTCAGGATTAAGCAGCCAGGAGACAGACGTTCTGCTATTTAATTTTTTTTTTTTTTTAATACTAATAAAATGAACCCAGCATCCTTTCAACTGAGTTGATAATTCTGTAGACACCTATATACTTCTCATTCACTCATGGAGTATTTGATGGAGCCACCTGAAGATTTAGCCCTAACTCTGACCAGCATAAAAGAAAACCCATTGAGAACCATGACAGAGTATTTGATTCTGTGTGTGTAGAGCTCACATGTGAACAGTAGCCTTTGACAACCCCACGTTACAAAGATCTCAATGATTTATGCTTGCACTTTTGCAGGCATGATTTATGCAGTGTGGTGCTCCCTCAGCCATGAACATCCCTTATTACTGTGAACTTACTTTCCACGTCCCACTTTAGCAGTTACCAAGAACCCAGTGCACAGAGACAATGGCAACTTATTGTTCACTTCCTAAATCTCCAGTACAGTGCTCTGCCCAGATGTAAAAAGGTAACGTGATCCCAATTAATGAAAGTGACTGGGTCAGCCTGTCACCTCCCATGCTCTTTATGTGCTGCTCAGACATCTGTACGCTTATTAAAACCTCAGGCACTCTACATAAGCTCTGCCTTGAAACCAGTTGCCAGAGGCATCACTGCTCAGAACCTGTCTACAGGTTCCTTGGTTTCAGATCTGACATCACATAAACCTCTCTTATCCGCCTTGGCAGCACAGATCAGATGAAAAGAGGCCCCATCCTCACAGAATAATACTCACAAAAAGGATGGAGGCACACAATAATAAACATTTCACTGCTGCTGTTCCTCACAAATGTACCTTACTGCTAACATGCTCCAAGGTTAGAAAATGCCTACCACACTTGGCAAATCTCCCTTATTTTTTTATCAGAGTGTGGAACCTTTTACTGAAAGCTTTTTTTCCAACTAATTGTCTCTGTACTCTTTAAGGCAAAGCTGGAGCACAAGCAGTGACAGCAAATGATTTCTGAAAACATTTTTGCTTCTGAATAATTTTTTCTCCTTAGACTGGTTGATGATTATTGTCCAAGTTCTCCTCCTTGAGTTTGACTGACCACCAGTCACACAGCATCATTTTTACTCCTAACAGGATGGGTACCTTTCATCTTGACACAGTCAGTTAAAACCTAAACCTGGAATTCCAGTGTGAGGTGACTTTGATAGAAAGAATAAAGCAGTCTGAGGTATCTGCCTTACATCTGGACTCTGAGCTACCTAATGTCCAAATAAACACCCATGACAGCACAAGCCTCCCTGTCTCCGCCAGCATCCCAGAGCCACTGCTGTCCTGCAAGGAGCTGTTCCATGGCTCTGTGGCTGCTCAATGCAATAAAATCCTCCACTTTCAAAAAGCAGCTTCCTAAAAAATGCAGTTGTAACCCACGTCTGCTTCTCCTAAACTGTTGACCTAGAACAACAGCCAGTCCATCTTCAAGAGATTAAGGTCTTTTTATTTAAATGGCACACAATGCAACACTCAGGTTAGGCACATAAGAAGAACAAATGGTCTCTTAAAAAGACTTTGAACTTTATTTCTTCTTCAAAGAAGTTTGGCTTGTGGAGGAAGTGGTTTAATAACTGAACTTGCCAGCACAGGCAGGAAATAGTATTTCCTATGTACATCCTGGCACCAAAACTAGATTGTAGTAGGAAAGGTTTCTGATTTCCCTAAAAAATGCAGTGGGATGGGAAGAGCAAAGCATTGCCTTGGAAAGGACTTCACTCATTTGAATTTTCAATTGCTGATTCAGGGAAAGGGTTTGGATCTGGTCTGTGGTACGAATCAAAGGGACAAGAGCCTTTACCAGCACTGAGTGATAGGGATGGCTGAATTCTCCTGCTTTAACAAGAACCCCTGTTTATTATTATCATCAGAATTTCCTCTTCTTTTGCAGGCTCATTCACAGACTGGCTAATGGGTTTCCATAAATACTAACAAGTGCTGCCTTAAGGCTTTGTTGTGCTGCACAACATTAAGCAACAACAATAGGGAACAGCTGCTCCCAAATAGCTTTGCAGTTAATTACACTATATACCTACAGTATGTCTTCATGCCCTACATTAAGAGAGCTATTGCACATGTACCGTCCAAATAACAATGGAAGATATTCAAGACAGTCCTACACATTCCAAGCAAAATAAATGGGAACCAGACTCAAATACTGACACTGCCCTTGCTGCAGGAGACATGAAAAGCAAAACAAATTAACATTACAGCAATAACATTATCATCACAACAGAAGAAGTTTGCATGTATTTTCTGATTTGTATTTGTATCTTTAAAATAAGTATTAGATGGCCTAACATCTGGTTTGTCAAAGAAGTTTGTCAGGTATTTCACAGATGTGTAATACTTTTATTTTTACAACCTGGAATAATCACAGTCTGGCATACAAAGAAATAACTTTTATAATCGCGTTCCTCACCCAAACACATCCCCATCTCCAAGATATGCACATGAAACATTTAAATTAAGAAATAACTCCAGGATGATAAAACCTATGCTTATAAGTGGTTTATATTACAATTTATAACAGGCACATTTGCTCAGATCTTGGCTTCTTTAATAACTTTTCAATTCTTAGGCCCAGCTGGAAGCCTAAAAATAGGCAATAGAAAATTGGCATTTGTTTCGTTCAAGGTATTTGAAAGGATACCATATTAATCTTACCAGGGCCAGGTTAAAGGAATTCTGCAAGTCTCCAGAAGAAAGAACAAATTTACAACATACATGCTGGCAACAAATGCAGCCATTTAATGTGGGATTTGAAATTGTGAATTCAGCTCAAAACTCTTCTATTCTCAAGCTTGACCAAGATGACCAACATTCCTCTCAAACAGGTCCAATCTCAGCCTGTTCTCTGTCTCTGCTCTGGTTTTTTTGATGTCCCCCCACTAGCACATCTCTAAACACTAAACCATAGGCATCCAAAGGCAAAGATGACAGCAGTATCAGTCTGGTGAAGGAATAATGGCATGCCCTGGCACAAGGTTAGGTCTATCCAGAATTTTGTTCAGCCCCATCTTTTTCAGCAGTTCATTGTGCAAAGTTAGGGAAGTCATTTCAACTCTATAGGTCTCGCTTTTTACACATCTACCATGATGCTGGAAATGCTGGCCTTTGTAAAGGGATGCTCTGTAACTTCTGTAGAAAAAGTGGTTGCCATCATATTCCCCTCTTTTTTAACATGCAATGGTACAACAGTTCAGAAGAATAAAGAAAAATTAAATTAAAAGGCCGTAGTCTATTTAATTCTATGAGATAAAAATAACCTCACAATTATTCATATTAAAAGAAAAGCACAACTAGGTAAAACAAATCATAGAATCATAAATATGCTAAGTTGGGTATCTTCTAGCTGGTGAGCAGTCACCTGAGCCAAATGTTTAGAAATATTTATGTACTCACAGATGTAGAAAATCATAGCTCCCTTATTTATCCCATGAAAAAATGGCTTTGGCATTCTGCAGGCTGGGCCAAGCCACGCGCTACGGTAATGGCATCAAATGCAGCTGCATTAGACACTACTCAGGAAGGAACTGCTGCTAATAAGCCACAATTTAAAATACTTTAAATTGCAAAGTACTCTTTTGAGTAAAACATGCCATCTCTGCCAGGGTTAGGGTGCCTGGCCCTAGACACTACACGCCAAGGATGTGTGTGAGATGAAGCTCCAGTAAGAGCAACCTGTGATTGTGGTTATGCTGAAGGTCCTGCTGAGCCACACCACACCACACTGACAAAACTCAGGAGAGGTGAATCAGCTGCTGCTTGTGTTTGTTGCACCAGCTGGGGTTCATGAACTTTCCCCTGACCTCTCTTCTAATTCAAGACTTTGTGGTTTTTCAATGATTTAAAATTTTAGCTTGAATGTGTATATATACATACGTGTGTGTGTTTATATGTATATATAACCTCCACTGTGCTAAAATTAGGTTCTCCACAGCTAAAACGACTGAGGGACAAAAGTAGCTCACATTTTAGTCACTGCTAGGGGCCAAAAAGCCATCCTCTTCCTGCTCAGCATTACCAAAAGCAGCTTCATGTCAGCATGAGAGACATAGAGGTACCACTGTCTCAGTGTGTCTGCATTGCTCAACTTTTCACATGAACCTCTTATTCTGGTCACTGCAACACTCGATCCAGAGCTGGCACTGTACCTCCACAAGGCTCTGGACGTGCTGTGTAAGGCTGGTAACCAATGTGCAGCCCACCATCCTGCCACGTTCCTGGCTATAGATGGGAGCATGGAAAGAGAAAGGATAAATTCCTCCTGGGCAGGATTTAAATCCCTCAGTCTCAGCTGGATTTCCCTGTGCTTGGGAAACCCAAGTTTTCTCTGTTTAGAAGATCTGCACTGCACCTATATAGGCACAGAGAGCAACTACTCAGTACCAGTGCTGAAATGCTAATTCAGAGCTTCTCCTTGGAACAGCACTGACATGTCCCACACCACTCTGGGATAAAATGGTGCTGAGATGCAGGAGTTACAAGCCCTGCACAGGTTCATAGAAAGGAATGAGAGACACTAAATGAAAAACCTATAAACCTAAATCTGAACCTCTTCTATAATCAAATAAGGAACAAGACTCCCTAAATAACAGAGATGGGTGCCACCAGACTTTGCTTTCACTTTGTTATGAAACTACAACAAAAATCTCCCTCACTCTCTGCACCTTAGCTGATGTCAAACAGCATCAAGAAACATCCATAACCCTAGATACAGAATGAAACAAGACATTTTTTTCCTGCTTCCATGGGATTGTCTGAGGAAGTCACAAATGACGCATGAAGCACACATGGGAGCACAAAACATGCAGTATTCCCCACCTGTATTGCAGTTTTCCCCTGTGAAGACCAACACTAATCACAAAAATTTTCCCACTTGGTCAGGCGATTGAACTGTCTTGACGCATTAAAAAGTCCATGCTAGAAAATGTGTGTCCCCTGAGACTCCAACTCAGATTTCTTGGTGTTACACCTCATTATTTGCTCAGGGTTCCAATTCAAAATATGCCTAATTTCTTTTATTAGGCTCCAGTCCTCCAGTTACAAAGATGAATCATGCCATTACTCTCCCAAAGACAGGCTGGACCTACTTCTCATACCTCTTCACAGCTCAAACACCACACCACATACAATTAGCATGCAAGACTTGTTGCCTGAGGGTATTGTAGAGGCCAGGAGTATTAACAGGTTCAAAGCAGGATTAGACAAATCCATGCAGGATAAAGGTCCATCAGCGGATGATCACTAACCACTGTTATCTGAAACCCACAGAGCACATTAGGAGAAGCACTACTGTGTCTGTGCCCTACATCTTAGCCTCTTCCTTGGGATCCACTGCTGAACAAGGCTGAAAACTAGATACTGCTCTGGACAGTCTGGCAGTCCTTATAGGAAGGAGAAACAACAACATGACCATGAAACTGTGAACCAAAAGTCAATAGTGACAGCAATGAAGGCAAAGAAGCAAAAAAAGTCTAGTCTCTTTTTAAAGGGAGCCTTAATTATTGAAGACAGAACACAGAGTGTAAACCCATTCCATCACTCCCCTTCCTTATTCCCTTTGGTCCTTGCTCTGAAGATGAACAGGCTGGAGGTAGTTTTTGTAACCAACATTAGTGACACTTGCCTCTCTGCTCAGGAGTCAGCTACAGGACAGCCTTGGTGGGTTTGAGTTTGAAGAAAGCCATCCTGAATCTTTGTCTCCTTTGAAGAAACAGAAGCTGACCCCTCTGAGTCTGCCTCCCAGCCCACAGCCCTCTGCCACTTGCTCTCAGACATTCAAAACTCAGTTAACTTTCACAGCAAATGATGAGTCTAAGAGAACAAGACTGTTCCTGGGCTACTTTCCCATGAATTCTTTTAATAGGGCTGTTTCCTTTACCTGCTACCATTCACATTTAAAAGTCCTTCATTTTGAGAAGTTTACTTTAGTGGATGAAAATGTGCTTTTGAAGTATTTCTGCTTGGAAACAAGATAAAAAATACTTCAAGAGTGATTTTATACCAATGCAACATTTTCATTTAAAGTAGACAAACAACAAAGTGGCTTAATGTTTGTTTTTGCTTTAGTTACAGGAAACATTTTCATGAAAAAAAAAAGTCCTGCCCAGGTACTTAAATAAATATGCAAAAATAAGATTCATTTTTGGCTAAATTCAGAGTAAGACATTTAAAGGTACATGTGCCTAGAAAGTCTGAAATACAGCTATGCTGTGGTGCTATTGATGCCATTTGAAGGCTACTGAATTTGGGGAATCAAACTGACACACTAGGATCAGGGCCGAAGCTGTGTCAGCTATGCCAGTTCTTTGCAGAGAAGAATCAAAAGGTTTCTACTTCTATTTGAGTAAATATGAAGAATTTGCAGTAAATATACAAATATTTTAGATACAACAAAATATTTCATCTGCTGGCTTAATTATATTTGTAATAAACTAATACTTACATTTTTTAAAACACATGTATCTTTAAAAACATTTTAAGTAACAATAATGTGAAAAATTAAAAAATGTCTTTGAATTAAGTAATTCATATTTCATTTGGAAGGGTGGAAGTGGCATCCAATTTTCTTTCCTCTGAAAATGTTTACTAAAATCAAGATAATTCAAAAAAGTTTCAGTGACCTAAACAGAATTACTGCAGGAAGGGAGAAAGGAAGTACCAATCAAAATATTGAGTCCAGTTCTGCATGCTTCTAAGAAAAGGCTTTCATTCTGATAATTTTAATTTATATGTCATATTTTTTTATTGCTCTTTAAATCATGCAGCTTGAAGGCCTGGCTTATATTCCTCTCCAGCTACTCATGATGCAAAATTAGACATATCCTTTTGTATACATCCCTTGAGGGGTTGTGGGTGGATCTTGCCACTGGACGCTACAAAATATCCTCAAATCAAGAGCTTTCTGTGTTAAACAATTCAAATCCCAGGAGCCTATCCAGCCAATTTACCAAGTATAAATATAGTCCCTCTGCCATTCACACTGAGCACAGTGAATTCCATGCAAAATCCCTGGGGAACTAGAAGAAATATTTTAATGTTCAGCAGTAGTCTTTAATTTTGCATTCAAATTATGTCACTGACCACTTTTCTCCTTTCTCTTGAGGCAAGTGTCTTTCTCAGAAGGCAGGTTTTAGGAGAAATACCTCATAGTCCTTTTCCTAAACACACTGGCTGACCCTGGGGCTGCCCTGTTCACTGGTTTGACACCAGTGAGTGGATTCTCTCCTAATACATAACCCACATAACACACGGATAGCAAAACACCTATGGATAGGGTGTGTCCCTAAGGGAAGCAGGGCTTTATGCCTACACTGAAGGTTCCTCAGCATTTCCCAGTATAAGACCTTATTTCCAGTTCTTTACAGCTTTGCTAAATAAACTGGCCTGAAGTCTTCCATAATGAGGCTCTGCCTCAGGCTGTGTGTTTTGGAGAACTGCTCGTGTTACTAATAAGGCACTAATCCACACTGCAGCTCGATTAGTAGTCAAAATGGTTGACAAAATCTGTAATTATAAAAAGAAAAGTTCCCTATGCTGACATATCAAAACAGACTTCTCAGACTGCAATAGGGAACAGCCACGATAAAAGATTCTCTGCTCCATTAGCTGAAGGAGAGTGGGTAGGAGTTTGGCCTGAATAAAACATACTGTGGAAGGAAGAAATATTAGAATCAAATGCTCATATAAAAGCTTTGCTGCAACATCAATAATCTTCAAAGTACTTAACTGAGGAGGTAGGCATTGCAATGCCTCTCTGACAGATGGGAAGGTGGAGGCACAAAGAAGCAGCGTGGCTCCTTGCAGGCCTGTGCAAGGCAGCAGTGTAAGCCTCAGAGAGCATCCGGGGTTGCAAAAAAATAAAGGTGCCCAGAAAGAGATACCAAAAATCCCCCCCTTACTTCTGAGACTTATTTTACTACCACTACAGTCAGAAACAAATTGTACAATGTCTTGCTAGAATTGAAATTGCTTTCTTATGGGGAGCACAGAAAATTTCTCACCAGGAATAGCAACAATTGTTATCTCTAGGATGTACAATTTTTATAAAGTTAGCAAATAAATCTAACTGTGAGAATCAAAAGGTATTAGATTGAGCAATTTTTTTTTTCAGGAAAGAAATACTAAAAACTAACATAGACATTATATCAATGATGTAATTGAGTGCACATTCCTATAAAAAACAACACCTCTTGCTACTAAGGATTTAACCAGGGGCTCTACAAGCCTTTGGCGTTAGTAGTTCCCGTTCCTGGGCCAAGCCCTGCCCTGGGGGAGAGGCGAGAGCCCTGGAGGGCTGGGATATGTGCAAAGCCAGGGATGATCCCGGAGGGCAGCCTGGGCTGGCTGGGCTTCCCACTGGGAACAAGGGTGGCCTCTTCAGCAGCCCAGCACAAAGGCGAGATGAATCTTGCTGGAAATGAATTTGGAAAAGGAGCAGACACACAGGCGGGGTCTGTGCGGGGTTGGCACACGCGGCCGCTTCCGAGCAGACGGTCACTTCCTCCTCCTGCCCCAAATGAGCCCCATCCCACGCAAAGTTTCCAAGCCTTTCATTAGTGGTTGTGTTAGTGTATAATAGCTATAATGAGAAGGCCGTAAAAATCCAAAGTTAGCTGAGGGTCCTTAACCATTATGTGGCTCTCTTTCCAGATTTTTATTTAAATTTTAATGACTGCCACATAAGATCAAGCAACAACAAACAACATTTGTATTACAGCTGTATTATTTAATTCCCATTAGCTGAAAATGCCAGGCTACTGGCCAGTAGCTCAGGAAAATAAGTGGTGACAGGTGAAAGAAAAATACCCTTCCTGTACCTCTTCAAGCCTCTTTAAAGCCTGAGGCTCTGCAATGTCATTTACACCTAATGAAACCTAATGTCAGACCACACTATTTAGCCAAATGTTATCCCTTTAGGAAAAAAATGGACCTTGCTACTTTTAAGGACATGGTGCTCTTTCTGGCCATAATTTCTACTGTCTAATTAAACCATGATAGAACTGATCCCTTTAGATTTGCTATTAACTTATTTATTTCTGCTTTTGAAGGTGCACTTAACACCACCTTATATATTGGGAGATCTAGGTGCTGAAAGCTGTAATTTACTCTCTGGTTTAATTAGATCAATGACTTTATTGGACAGCCTAAAATGTCTGAAGTAATAACCACAGTCCAAACTTCTAATTCTGCATCAAGCACAAAAGGAGGAGTGCATACTTCTCTTCAGTAAAGAGTGAAGTATTTTAAAGAGCTGCTTTCATCTCTAATGGCTGCACTAGCATTTTGCAGTTCAATTTGAAATGTTTTGGGTTAACCCACTAGCACAACAAATGTAGAGTAACAACACAGACTCAATGTTTTCCATCATGTTCTTACAGTTTTCAAGACAAGTCCAGGAAGCAAAATTAGCAGAGTGCAAATTCATATTGATCTGCCTGGCTTCTGAAAAAATAAATTTTCTTTCAATGTCAATTAAAGTTAACGAAGTGAGATTTCGATCAGGTTACTTAAGTAAAAGGTCACAAGAATGGGTTAAGAGAAGATAAATCGCATACACACAAACATCACTTTCTCAGAGAAACATACTATCTGTTCAAAGAAAAGCAAGCAGTATATGAATTTTAAAAGATGAAATGTAATCAAGTTTTATCAAGTTTCTCCAGCTTCAGTAATTTTCTTATTTGCTACATTCATTGCTTATTCATTACACAAGTCCAGTGTTTTACCAAATGACAAAAAAAAAGAGAAGAAAGAAAGAAAGAAAGAAAGAAAGAAAGAAAGAAAGAAAGAAAGAAAGAAAGAAAGAAAGAAAGAAAGAAAAGAAATGAAAGAAAGAGGAATTATAATACAGATATCTGTGGATTTTGCAATCCAGAACTTTGTGCCAAAAATAGTCCTATTGATTACAAGGGATTAAAATTACTTCTTAACACAGAAGCAGTGGAATCTGGCCTTGAGCAAAATCCCACTAAAAACTCAGAATATAAATTAGAAAAAACAGTCAATGAACTGAATATTCATGCTCTGTAACAGAATCAAAGAAATTTTGGGTGGAAGAGACCTCTGGAGGGTTCAAGTCCAACTTCCCACTTGACCAAGTTTGCCACAGGTTTTTCCCACTCCTGTACTACCTTCCTAGAGAAATTTGTTTCCTAATTTCCAACCAGAACCTCCAACCTTCCAACCAGAATTTTCTGCTGCTTTCAGCTGTTACCCCTTGTATGGTTTGTGCCAGCACTGAGAAGACACTGTCTCTGTTATCCTTGTCACCACTCTTTAGGTCACTGCAAGTTGCCATTGTCCCTTTAGCCTCTTACCTAGAACAAAACAACACCACCTTCCTCAGTTCTTTCTTGCAGCTCAAGTATTCCAGGCCCTGGACATCATTACAGTCCTCTACTATTCTTCCACATCACTCCTGAACAGGAATGAGACAAGGAAACAGAAAAGGGGTGCAACTGGATTCACTATTCCAAATGCAGACTCATCAACATGAAGTAGAAGAGGGTAACAGCTCAGCTTTAACTGGAACATGAACAGAACACAGCTGTCTCCAGGAAGAGCAGATTTATCCCATTTATCAAGCTCAGATCCAAATTCCAGACTTTTCTGTCATACTGTAGTTTGATAAAGCCTACTAAATGCAAGAAAGTGTGATTTTTAATTTCTTTTGATTTATAACACCCTATAGCACGGGGACAGTAATTTGCTAGTACAGATCCTTATCTCACTGATTTAATTTGGAGGAAACTGAACAATGTTATAGAATTAGTAATTTTCCTTGTAGGGTCAGAGAAAGGAGTGGAGATGATTTTGCTGTACTTTTGGAGTGCAGTCATGCACACCTAAGTAGTGCAGTCAGCTACCAGGATCAAACACACAAATCTAAAAGGCTTCACACACACACCAAAAAAAAAAAAAAAAAAAAAAAAAGAAGAAAAAAAAGAAAAAAAAAAAAGAATACATGATTAGGACACTGAATTTACAGAACCAAGTCTCCCTTAGGCCAGAAATTCCTAAGGAGTATTTAGCATCCCTAAATATTTGCCAAGGACAGTGAGGTCTCTCAATGATGGATTCTTTGGAATTTCAAATAAACATCTATCACTATGTGTTTACAGTCTATCTGTAAAATGTCAGGATTCTTGTGGCTAAAGCAGCAACAGGGGACTTAGAACTTGTGTTCAATTTTTGGATTTGCCACAAATTTCCTCTGAGGGGCCAGATGCTTGTCTTTCTGTAGCTCTCCTCTCCAAGTGCACATAGAGAGAATCATGTTCTCTTTCACCTGAATTGCTTTTGTAACTGAAAGGAATTAACAGGCAATTTTTTCACATTATGACTATTAAAAGAGGCATGTCAGCCACAGCAAGGACCCTCAGGAAGCCAGAGAACATTCCTTATAGAAGTTTCTAACTTGGAAAAGGCCCAGCACTGCCAGCACTGGCAAGTCCACCACTAACTCAGGTCCCCATGCCACACCTACATGTGTTTTAAATCCCTCCAGGGATGGTGACTCCACCACTTCCCTGGGCAGCTTGTTCCAGTGTTGGACAACTGTTTTGTCCTCATCTCCAATCCAAACCTCCTTTGACACATTGAGGCCATTTTCTCTTATCCTGTCACTTGTTACCTGGGAGGAGAGACCAACACCCACTCTGCTACAAGCTGCTTTCAGGCAGTTCTAGAAAGCAAGAAAGTCACCCTGATGCTCCTTTCCTCCAAGCTAAACAACCTCAGGCGCTCCTCAGAAGACTTGTGGCTCTAAACCCTTCATTGGCTTCATTGCTCTTCTTTGGGCTCTACCTTGTGCTGCTCCCACCAACATTCTCCCTTCCCCACGTGGGATGAAGAGCAGTTCCTGGGCATAGTGCCAAAGCAGCTGGTACAATAATAGGTGGAGGTGCTATTTTGGGTCTAGGAAGAGGCTCAGTTATTATGAACTAACGGGACTGGACACAAAGCTGTTTTAAATGCAGGATGGTTACCCAGCTCTGCAACCCAACCACATGCAGTGGGAATATGTGCCACAATGAGCAGTCTCAATTAGAGATGGGAGAGGAAGAAGGGCTAAAACACCTTGCTTGTCTTCCAGCATCTGTGCTAGACTAAGTCTGCTCCTTCAGCAGGACCTGCCCAGCTACAACACTTTGCTGTTTAAACGAACCACTTCTATTCTGGATTCAGTCAGCCACTTGTAGACAGCAACGTCAAGTACACAATGACTTTTCATCTTTACCACTTCAGGCCTGCTTTGCTGCTTCTCTTTTTCTCCTTCTTCCCTTCCAGTTCAGTCCCTCTCCACTTCTTTCCGTTTATTTCTCCTTACCTCCTAACTCAAATTTTCTACCTTTCTGAGAAACATGAGCTCCCATGACAGCTCTATCACATTGCTCACTTCGCTTGTCAATTTTACTTCTCTTCATTAACTTGCTTCTACCTTCTCCTTCAGAATGTAACTTAAGTAGCACACAGCCTTCTCCTAAAGCATCACAAACAGGGCAAATTGCAGTAAAAAAACCAAAACGAAACTGTTTTACCTGGCTGTGACTTTGACAGAAATTTTATGTAACATTCCTTAGACAATTACCCAGATAGCTTACACTCACACTTCTGAGTAAACCCTACCTCACTTTGGAGAACCTGATTCATCAACATTAGGAAAAATGGGCAAAATTTCAGATAACTGACCTGTAAATCTCCAAGTGGGTTTTATGAATAAGAACACTAATTGCTACAAAGTCAAATACTGCAAGTCTTCCTTGCATGGTCAACTGGATCTGGTTCAAATCTAATAAGAGGCACCGAGGATGATATGACAAAAATAAAGGATAAAAATGCATTTGAGATAATGCACCTATGCATAACACTGATAAGAATTATTAGGAAAAGCTGTGCAGTTCTGGTTTCCAAACTTTAAGGATGGAAAACCTCCAAAATGAACATGAATATGATATATAGTTAATACTGTTATTAACAGATAACAAGTTCTGGATTTCAAAGACAGGAAGAGGTGTCTAAATAATCCCAGACATCGGGAAACTTCTCATCCCTCTGAGCCCCAGTGCTCCTTCCAGCAAGGCTATGATTCACATCATTTCACTAGATTCAATTGACAGTGCCTTTGTGTTTTGTCACCACCTTGTCCTTCAAATACCTCCATAAACCCACTTTTCCCAAATACGCAGTGTTAGTCCAGAGTTACTCACTCCTGCCAAGCCCTCAGCAGGTTTCAGTGTGCTTTTGTTAGATCACATAGGAAAACCAGTGCCCTAAATGAAATCAATTCCCAGGGAAGCTTAAATTGCATATGTGTTTTTGGATAAGAACTTGTTTCTTCATGACGGGGATGAGATTTTTCCACTAGGTTTAGTAGAGCAGGGTGACATGTAATGTTACCATTCATACATACATTCCAGTGTTTATGTAAGCAGCTTCATCAAATCCATCATGGTATTATGTAGATGGTTAAAATTAAGCAGTGTAGTATGTAAGTGTTTATAGGATTAGACCCAGAGATTTGAAGCATATAAAAGGCAAGTTCTGTCTAGAGCCACTATGTGAGAAATGATGGGCTGAATGCAGGAATAATGCCAGCAGTCTGACCCTGTATTTTTTTTGCAAGACTATCACCACAAAATCCAAATTTGAGGGGCAAAAATTACAGATCAAAGTTTAAGAATTCAGGAGTCACAGGAGGATGAATAAGAAACTTTTGCAGTGCCTGCAAGTCCCTGAACATTTCAGATTTCTGGTACACATTTCTGAAAAGTAAAACCCAATAGTTGCCCATTGCTCTTAACACAAGGAGTGCCTGATGTTTGCTTCACTGTTCACTGAGTCTGCGAATGACAGGAAGAATGTTGACATTTTGTGCCACACATACGGGAAGAAACAGATCATCTCCCTCTGAAAGGTGCTTTATTTTATGTGAGAAAAGACAAAACTCTGAGTTCCACATCAAATAAATCATACAATAAGAACATTATTTTTAAAGGGAATGAGTATTTTGCATATTAATATTAAATGACATCTGAGCAGCAAATATAGAAATTATATTATTCAGTATCTCACTGAAAGCTGACACAGAGCAGAGGAGTTCTGGTTACCAAGCTGTCTTAAATCTACAGCCTCAAAAAAAAGCTTCATCAAAATTTAATATTCATGCAATAGGGACTCTTTCATTGTTATGAAAACTGATTAGGGTCAAACATAAAATCTTGGGTGCTTCGTTTACTCCCTTCCTCCATCAGAAAAAAAGAGGTACAAAAATCAACCCAAGAAAAAAATAAACCTGGCAAACATTTTCCTGGCAGCATTTCCTGGAGCTACTATTTTGTATTTGGTAAAGATGCAGTCCTTACCAGCCAACACACAGACCCTTACAAGGAAACGGAAGGCACATTAGTAATTCAAATAAGGGGCAAAAGAGACAGACTAAAATGAAAATGGGCACACTTATTTTATAGCAAATCAGCAACAGCATATAATCTAGTAGGAAGGGGGTAAGAGAGCTGATAATTTTCTTTTAAAAGATGTGGGCAAAGCTCTTCTTTTTGAAGAAGTCACAGAGCTAAAATAACCATATTGTTAGGCAGTGACTCATGGGAACAAAGACAACAATGCTATCTAGGATCGTTATACTGGTGCCTTTTAATCATAATGTTGGTACAGTTTTCCCTCACTCTGACCTAGTTTAAATAGTTTAGAAAGCTTAATAGGCAATGCTGCTTACAGCACTGTCAGGGGGACCTGAATATATACAACAAGTCCTTTTGTGAATGAAAATTACTGATTCATGGCCCGTTACACTCCATGAATTCAAAGAAACAGCAGTGAAGTTAACCCACGGAAGTTTCACACAACTGAATCTGAATTTGTGCTCCTGCACTTTCCAAACATTCGTGTTGACAATCTGGCATCGTCAACATGGCGTGTCCTGGAACAGCTACCCGTGTCACAGTGCTTCAGTGACAGCAGGGCACAACCTACCTAGGGGCAAAGTTTAGGTAAAAATTCTAAATTTAATAACCACTAAGTTGAGCAGGAAATATTTTCAGTTCTCATAAAAAAGATTTATGAGAACAATGCTTTCACTAGAGTTTTTTTATAGAAGTTTTTGTGTTTTAACTGACAGGCTGGAAATCAAGAATTTTCAGGCTTGGAGTTTTCAATGAAAACAAAAAGGTTGCCAGTAACCACCATTTCCAGTAGAAATATCCTTTTGGCAAGAAATGATATCTTTGTTCATTTTCTTATTGAAAAACATTGATCCATTCCAGTGATTGATGTCAACTATAGGACACAACTGTATTTTCCATGGGATAACTGATGAACTTGCTTTTAGTGTTAACTAGATTAATGTGTGCTATCATCTGCAAGTTTATAGTCCACCAAAATATAAAACCCACTTTTCTGAACCTCTGCCTCTGAAGTCACATATGTTACCTACAGATACTGCTTGAACTTGCGCTGAACATAATTAAGTTGCTCCGTGCATCCCTGTGAGCCGCACTGGCCATCGCTCTTTATTTGCAGGGTGAAATTTTCTCCCTCTGCAAAGCCCAGGCAAATCTACTGGAATCATTAAGGGGCTTTGCTCAGCTGCAGCAGTAACAGCCCCACAAGGGACACCCTGCCCTTCCTCTGCTGCTTAGTCTGGGTCAGCTCCAGGAGCCCACAGAGACCAGCATAAAGGACAGTGATGAAAATGAACCATAAAGGAAACTCATGAGGTCAAGCCAGTATGTGCATTTATTCTGCCCGAGATTCAACCCTCACTAGCAGGGACCTGTAAGACCTCCTCCAGTGATTGGTTTGGGAAAGGAAATGCCTAACATCTATATTTTGACTTGACTTAGAAAAATAAAGCTATCTTTCCAGAATTGTTGACCAACAATCCTGTTTCTCTAGATTTCACACAAGCAGGATTTATTTTTTTCTTCCCTCTGCCTGTCTGGCTCCTGAGAGGTATTCTCAATTATACAGAGGAAACAGGAGCCTTGATTTCTCCATGTTGCTCAGTCCTGGACTATTACAAGGAAAAATGTCCCAACTGGGATTTTCAGAAGCATTGGCTTAATCCTCCTCCCACGAAAGCCACTGGTAAAAACACCCATGAATCTTCAGTTGGAAGAAAAGAGGACAGTGCTAAAGACTCTCAAGACCTTACTATTGCCACATGAAGATGGGACCTAATCTTGTTAGAGAAAGTGCTCTTCTGAATATCAGATAGATTCTATTTTCTCCCAAAGAACAAAGATTAATCCACAGCAGAAATACTCCTTAAATAAGGTTTTCTTAAGGCAAATTAAGGGAAAGGATTTTTAGGTAGCGCATTGGAAAAAAACACAAACTGCAACAGACCACCAGGCAGCTTGGAAGAGCAAAAGTTTACTTTGTAAAACCAAACTTTGCAACCTTAGTTTTGTTAACATGAGAGTATCCTCTAATTTTATCTTCAGCTACCACCTTCTCCAAGTTACAATTGCCAAAAAAGGTCAAAATATCTTAACGCTACATTCCACCCAGTCACTAAATGGAACAGAAGTCATATTACTGTAATTCATAATTCAGAACTCAAATTTCATAAGACAACATAAGAAATGTCATTTTAACCACACTAATTCCTTCACAGTTAACATGAGTGGGTGTTGGTGCAATTCAAGCTGAAAAAAGCCATCTAATTTCAGCAAGTATACCACAAGCCAACTTGGCAACCCTCCACATGGATCAGACAAATGTCTGCTCTGTTGAAGCTGAAGGCACAGTGATAATTATCTCAGCTGATACTGCATCAGTGGTAATGACAGTGTGGTTTGTAAATACGAAACAAACTAGGATTCTCTCGTTCACAAACAGGGATTTGGTACTGCTGTGGGAACCCGCCATAAACCTGCCAGATCTGAATGCGGCCCTTGATCCAAACTAGGGCACGTTCCTGGGTAACTGGGTACTCATTCAATAGCTGCAGTGCACATTTAATGATCACACTTTTTGGGTGGGTGTTGGTAGAAGCTGGACAAACACATAACATGACAATTATATGACGATGGAAGGGAGAAGCAGCCAGTGCCACCACTCCTACTGAAAATGGAGATGCTGTGACCATTTTTCACCTTGCTCAGTACCTTGCTATTGGGGTCAGTCAGATCACAAGGAAGGAGTCAGATCTTTCCAGAATAATTAAGCACACTCAGTTAAAGTTTCCTAAGGCATTTTGCCAGTAAGAAAAACCTCTCAAACTACGAAGTCAAGAAAAGACAGATACGCTCTCATTTAATTAGACAGCAGAAGTCATAATGGCTGAAATAGGTAGGTGTTTCCCCACCCAAAACTGCAGCCACACAAGATACATCAGAAACCTAAGCTTTGATTCCTGCCCTGTCCCTCCAGTGGCAGCTGAATCCAGAAGGGAATAGTAGTTTTGCAGAGGTTTTTGGCTCAGAGAGCCCTTCTGACACACCACAAAGCAACGCTCGCGTGCAGGAAATGAGCTGGCTCTGAAGGACTCGCAGGTGACCGAGCAGCGCTCCAGACCAATGCCCTCACCAAAAGCCAGTGGATAAAAAATAGCTTGAACTCTCTCATCTGTGGGACCTTAGCATGTACCAGAGGGATTTCCTCAGAGCCAGTTCAGATTTCCTTAGACACTGTGTCTCATGCTTTAACTCCGCAATGAGAATGCTTCTCTGGTATTGAATTAATGAATATTTATTCTTCATGCTTTGTCATGAGAGGTGAGCTTGGCATTTAAGACAACAAATATGAAATTTCCTTTCCAGTTACTAAGCAATATCCAGTCATTAGGAAAGATTCTTGAGACATAGATATTGGCTCCAATAAAATGTTTTTGAACAAGTTCTCCGCTGGAAAAAAACCAAGATCAATGGAACATTTTCAATTACTTCAAAATAATGTGATGTGGAAATGCAACAGCTATTTCCTATGTTTAATTGTCCCCCTCCCTATTTTATGCTATCTTTCTAAAATGCTAACAATCACTTAAAACCATGTGTTTTCACTTTCCCTCAGACAATCTTTTTCCATTACTGAAGTCTTGAGCTCGTTCACTCACCAAAAACCTTACGCAGGAGCAGAGAAGAACCAAACTAAACTTTACATTTCCTCTAAGTTGTTTTTTTTAATTCATTGGCTTTGCCCACATAGGTTTGATCCTATCTCATCCCACACTTCTCTCCACTCATTGCAGGTGCAGCATTAACTGGAGAGTAGCTGACGTACTCTAGAGACTGGATTGGGGTTTCCCTTCTCCATTCTCCCTCCACTGCTTTTTTTGGCTAGAGAACACAATGAACTCCTAATCATGAATACTTGGTTCAGCTACACAGCTGTAACTGAATTGTCAGGTGCCTGTCAGCATGCACAATAAGAAAAATAGAAGTATAATAGAAATCTTTATTGCTAGTACTTAGAAGAAACAAATTAAAATCATTTGTGTATCTAGAGTAGCAGTGGATATTTGTATATGAACACTAATTGGATTTTAAAATAAGAGATGAATTTCACTTTTCTGTCAGATTGTATGAAGCTAATAATCTTTACTATTTTATTATAATTATAGGTCCAGAAATATTATATCTTGAACACATGAGTCTCCTCTTTGATGACAGTTTTACTACCTATTTCATTAGCTGTCTGGCAAGTCAGTTTTGTAAAGATGAAGCAAAAATGAGACAAATTTGCTGGAAGACAAACTCCAAACTGGTGGTTTGCACTATTGACTGGGTGGTTTGCACTATTCTGTCACTGCTAATGGAGTTCAGCTCTGTTACTTATGACAAAACCCTCTGGTATGTAAAATTCTTACTTTACTGCCATATCATTTTTACTAATAAAACCAAAGGGGGACCTGCTATGCACCCCCTTTACACTGACTGCCAACACCCACAGGGTTCATGCAGGCTCCAAAAATCATCCAACGACTGCTAACAAAGCAGTTCTCATCCCCTCTCCAGTTCATCCCTGGAGTGGGCTATGCTCAGGCTTGTGCCATGTAGAAGTAGGTTCAAATTCAAGATAAATTAGCCCACATGGAGTTCAGTGCTAGCCTAGCTGAACTGCTCTGGGGAGCACAGGTTACCTTATTGGCACATGGGTAAGAGCCAAAGCTGTGTCTCCTTTCCTCTCACAAGAATAGGTAAGACAACAGATGTATTTTTAAGGCCCACACACGATTTCTCCCTTCAACCATTACTCCACATTGAAATGCAATCTTGCTTTCATTAGGAAAGAGATACCTTCTAACTGAAGTTGCTATATCTGGAATGAAAATGTATGTATCATATGGCAGCCTCATTTTATTTCATTCCCATCACACTGTAGTGCCTACTTTTCCTCCTCCTCGTTCTTCAAGAGTAAGAGAGAGCTGTTGTTTGTGTATAGCATGCACATTAGCACAGATAAACTGCTCACCGAGTGTAATGATTAATGATTGAATAGTGCAGTTGTTGCAAAAATAAGTCATGCAGTGAAGAGAGATCTGAAGATTATATCTAACACCAGGGGATGGCTTATTAATCTTACTTCTTGAAGAATTCGTGAGTAAATCATTCTCCTTTATTAATGATATTTCACTTTGCTCCATGAGACATCTTTTATACATCCAGAAGGGCAATTATCTGTTTAGGCCAGGAAACAATATTAGTTACAGACAGTGCTTGAATGTTTGATCTAAGTCACTTAAATAAAAGAGGAAAAAAGAGAATGAAGCACACTCCAAAGACTACCCCAAACAGGACTGCATTTACAGGGAGGTTGTTTTGGCTCCCCTCCACCTGCAAATGACAAATTATGTGCTTTTTCGAGTCTCAATTAATGTGGAGCTTGCATACTCTAACAGTGATATAACAACTCAGGGAAAGCTACATTACTTTTTATCTTCTGTGTCTGAAGGAATTCTATTATATGTAAGGTGGTTAAACATGTCTGAAATGGTTTATTAATATAAAAGTCTTTCAAAGGGAGATCTTAAATTCTTGATCACAATGAGATATTGAAGACGGAAAGTAGAGGTTGTAATTTAAAAATTAAAAAAAAAAAAAAAATCTCTTCTTGGTTTTAAACTCTCATTTTTTCCAGCTGTCCATCATCTGCTAGCTACAAAAACAGTGGAAGATTTAAGGAGGGAACACAGACACCTGCTAAATAGTAGCATTCCAAGAACTGTAACACAAAAAATACACAATGCTAACACAAATCCATAAATAATCTCCAAAAGGATAGTCATAAATTAGTTTTAAACACCTTGAGTATGGAAATAAAAATATTAAATTATTGAAGAAATTGCATTAGATAACATGGATTGATTACAGAAGTGCTTTGCAGATTCACAAAACCGAAAAATATCTTCTGTGGATTTCAAAATGTTACTGAGCTGAATCATAGTTACCCTTTAGATGAATAGATCAATTAAATGCAACTGGTTTATTTGACAGGTAGTTAATTAATGAAAGGCAGCATGATCTAGTGGTTAGAAACATAAGGAGACACAAGAAATGAGGGGAAGTTATACTTTGTTTTCAAGTGTGGATTAGGCTAAGGGTGATCTGCAGGGAGGACTCTGCAGAGATGCTCTTGCATGTGGAGGCATTTCACAAAGGTGCTCTGATAGGGACGCCTGCCTTGCCAAGCGTTGGGTGAGATTTGCACTTTCACCAAATGCCCCTGGATGTAATTGGTGAACTGCAGCTGCTCATTTGGGTGGCACAGGTTCTGCTGCTGCCACTCTTGTCAGCTCGAAGCTGGAAAATGGAATTTAGAGCAGAGGAACCAGAGCTCTGCCATGTAAAGAAATCACAAATGAGCCTGCACTGAGGGATCTGTTTGGGTTTTGGAAACATGAACATCCTTCCAGACTGCGTTTGTCATCTGTTAATTAAATTCTTTAATTAAAAAAATCATTACAGGAAAGTCTGGTAGAAAAATACCATTTTAATAAGGAATAAGGTACCTGTATTGAAAGGGGGAAAAAAAAAACCCATTCAGCAGTGTAACAGTACCATTTTAAGAATGAAACATCTCTGGTAATATGGCAATTTTTTTGACAGAACCAATCTGCCTGACAGTGAGAGGACATTTGCATCATTAATAAATGCTTTTGTCTGGAACCTGAAGTTGTTTATGCTTTTAGTTTTAAGTTGCTTGTTGCAAAAAAAAAAAAAAAAAAAAAAAACCAAAAAAAAAAAAAAAAAAAAAACCAAAAAAAAAAACAAACCAAAAACCCACAAACTCAAAACTTCAAAAAACCACCAAAAAACCCACAAAAACAAAAAGAGAAGTAATGAAAGAAACAGAATTGATCTAGTAAAGCTGATTCAGGATTTTCACTTGAGTACATTCTAGAGATTCCTAATTTTCATTTGGTTGGTACTCTTGACTCAAGAAAATAGTGAGCATCCCAATCATACTTTAAAGCCAAAAATATGCAGGTCAAAATATGACTGCACTTTGTGTCAGAGATTGGATCTGACTGCAAAGTTTTCAGCACCCAGCTTCAGGTCCCATATTTTTTATTATCATTTTTAAGCTCATCTGACCAAAATGACGCAAGAGCCCCTTTCCCCTAAATACCCAAGGCATATTAAGATTCTATTTCACTGGTTCATTTCAAATCCAGATTTTATGTTGCCTGATAATCGTTACAGTACTGACACAAGCCATACCTGTTCATCCACATAGCATTCAAAATTGGGGAAAAGGGGTTTACTCAAAGCCATCCTTTCACATTCCTAGGTGTAAAAAGGTATGTTGAAGCTTTTGAGCTGCTAGAAGTCTTCCCCACAGAAGTTTATAAAATAAAGGTTTGGCCTGCAGTGCAGTCACCCATCACAAAGAGACCATGGTCTGTTACCTGAACTTGATCTTTCCCTCCACTCAGCCCCACATCACAGCACCACGTTATGCAGAAAAGCCTCACACAAATTTCAGACCCAAATCCACATTTCTAGAACACAGGAATCTGTGCAGGGGCTATAACATTGCCCTGGATTTTCTGAGAGTAGTTTTAAAGAACAAAGGTAAAAAATAAAGCAGTGTATTTGAAAACAGAATTATGTATTTTCATTGGAACTACCTCCAGCTTCATGCAGGCCTCAGTGAAGAAAACTGGGTACCAAAGTGATTAGAAAAGGAGAATAAACGTTAATAATATTTATTCTTCTCTGAGAATTCCCTACAGTCCTGCTCAGGGTACCAAGGTAGTGAACAACAGCAAAAAATCCAGCTTTTCCGGCAGGCACCTGGGTAATATTTGAGAAACAAGCAAATATGTGATCTTTTTAGGGACAAGTATATACCCCATCTGTTGTGTGGACCAATGTCTCATCCTGCTAATCTGGAATATTGGCATATATGTTCAAATTCTCAAGCCTGACCTGCTTCTGAGAAGAGAATTATTCAAATAGGTTACACCAAAATAATCAGCAGTTAAAAACTAACATCAGTAGATAGTGACTCTATCAGCATTTTTCTCTTGCTGCATTTTTTTTTCTTAAGTAATTAAAAAGTGTCTCTGAAAGAGCAGTATGTACAGTATGTCATAAAGTCTCTCTGAACTACCTATATTTACCCCTGAAAGTGAATTCTTTATAAGACCTAGGATATCAAAGAAACGAGGGATCAAAGTAGTTTTAATAAGCAACCCAGTGTTTGTAGAACCTGCACTTTCATGTATCATGTTTTGTTCAAGTTCTTAATTTCGGTTCCTCACCACAGAAGGCACTTAAGATAACTATCTATAACCATATTGTCATGTTGAATCCTTTGATTATTTAACATGTACACCTTAGTGAAACAAAAATGCCTTTTTTTCCCCATAATATTTGGACTTCATTGTATTTTCTCACATGAAACATAGATTTGATTTGTTTGATAGTTGGATCATACTGCAGGATTTTCTCTAGTATTTCTATTTATATATTAGTAAAGTTCAATGTAACACAGTTTTATCTATTCCTGTACACTGATGTGATCTACAGCACCTTGATCTTTTATAAATTAAAAAAAAAACAACCACGTAACAAAAGACTGTAAGAGATACAGAAAACAAAGTTTACTGGGCCTGAAAAGAGAAACCAGAGGTTCCCCAGTGAACACCAGTATGCTCTTTAACATACTAAAATCAGTTTCTCACCCTCTTGCTTGAAATTAGAGCTTTGATATGTTTACAAATTATTTTGTGGTAAAAACAAACAACTTAAAATCCCCAAAACTCCCATATACGTTTGATCTGTAGTTACAATAAAATTGTCAGTAAAGACTGGGAATTATTACACTCTTGCTTAGAAGCACAGATTGAAAGATGAAGGAACTATAAGATCAAACTGTATGCAAAAAGCAATAATAAAAAAAAGCAATAATGACAATGCATCTTGTAGCTACTCCAACACCACATGAGGATGTACAATTTTTATTTTGCTCTGAAAACTAACATACTCTTAGCTTGGAATCTGAATGAGAAATAAGTTAGAAACCTTTGCAGCAGCATACTGAAACATCACCGGCATGTCTATTTTCTCCCCTTTTTTCTCCTAAGTCTTACACTAGGATCCACAGACATAAAGAGAGAATTCTGTTCACAGAAGAAGATACACAAGATTAATTCCAGCCCTTATGGGAAGTAAAAGCTGGTGCATGAGCGCCTAGGTGAGAGTTTAAAGGAACCCTCACAACAAGGGAGGGCGTTTCCTCAGCTTTCACCAGTGTGACTGCAGCTGCTTGGCTCTCATGCAGCAAAGAGCACTGGAATGGTTTTCTGGACATTTCAGATATAAATGCCCTCCTTCAGCCTTTTTGCATACCTTGAAAAACACAGAACCTCAATCCCAGCACCACAATAAGCACTGTAGCATTAATATCAAGATATCTTAAGAAAACCTTGTTACTAGAAAGAAAAATGTAACATTTGGGGACATATATAAAGAAGATGACATTTTGCACTTCTGTTTCATCACACTCACCTGACTCAGACCCCAAAACAGGGATCTTCCTAAATAAATGGTTCTCAAGTTTAGTGGATCCTTCAAAATGAACCAAAACCTCGTACCGGAACAGCAATCAGTGCTAACAGACTCAGACTGCCTTTCCACAATTGAGATGACAAAAAAAATGCTGGATTCAAGTTTTCAGCTCTGGTTCCCTGTAATTCCACAAAGGAGCGAGGGTGGTGTATGAGGGAGGGTAACTGGTCAGCACAGCTCACTTGGCTTCTGCACACAGGAAATAACTTCAGGGGAAAGTTCCAAAAGAGGAATTTAATTCCCTGACAATACAGGCAAGAGATTTCCCTGTGTTTCTTATCTTCTAGACCAGACCTAAATCAGGCTGTCATGTAATCAATGGACTATGATAGCCTGATTATCATGTAGGATAAGTGATATCTATTAGAAAAAATTGATCCTGACATAACTCAGAAAAAGCAGCAGCTTAAAGCTAGAGGCCACAGGCCCTGGACTGGCCTTTGTACATATTTAATGGCTGTCATTTTCCTGGAGGTGCCTGAAAACAGCAAAACTCTCAAGGTAAATCTATATTGATTGAATAATCCTTGTCATCTGTTAGGACTAACAAAGCTGTCACAGTACAGCCACAAGCAAACAGATTTTATTTGATAACTTTCTTTCCATTTCACCATAGAAGCACAAGTACTAGAGTTTCAAGGGACCCCCTTCATGTTTGGTCTGTTTTCACTCAGGTAATTCCCCAGTGGAGGCCCCTGTTTTCAGTGGCTGATTAACTGCCACGTACTTAATTAAACCTGCAGCATCAGAATTACAGTTTATGAAAGAATCAGAAGCCGGCTGCCAGTGAACCCCCAATTCTGCAGGGCTTGTGTTATATTAGGAGCTGAGCCTGAATGATTATGGCTCGGAGCTTGATAAAGATTGTTGGGGTGGGTGTGCTTGAGGCTGTCCCTTGTGACAGCATCTCCCTTTATGAATACAGAAAAATTCATCAAACAGAAATCATTAAATGGAGCAGATGGGGTTTGCTGTGTGGCTGAGGCAGAAAGTGCCTGCAGATGATGAGCACTGCACGAGGCGGCTGGGCAGATCAAAACCCCAGTCCTGGGAAGGTGGGCAGTGCAGCACCCTTTGCTGTTGTTGTCCCCTCCATGCACAACTTCCTTTTGTAGAGGTCAGAAATAGTGTTCCCCCAAGTCACACTCCCCTTCAATCTCCCCAGAACCTCGCCTGCTTCCCATCTGCATCTGCCTTGTGAAACCCGTGCAAAATGACAGGGAAAAAACCAGTGTTGGGTAGAAGAAAAACTCCCCAGCTCCTTAATTCCCCATTTCACACTCTAATAATATTTAATAAAACATGACATTTGTTTGTATTTTCATTGAATCCTTTTTAAATAGGTCAAACTTTTATTCTGCTTCTATTTTTAAAAGCTAGAATCTACTTTGCTTGATATCTGATTCAGGTGCCAGCAACTCAACACAGAACTGTATATGGACAGACTTGAGCTCTATTTCATTTCTCAAGGCCAATTCAACCTCTCTTGAAATGGAAGCACAAATCCAGGCGTCCAAGAGATGCATATCCCACATGAGCCTTCTCCTGCCTCCAAGTGTGAATTTCACCCCCAGAGATTTTAGAAACATCATCTGCTATTTCAATAGAAAATTCTGACTCCTAAGCCTGCAGAGAGTACCTCGATGTAAAAGCTCATTTATTCACTTTAAGTGCATTTATCTCAACTGATTTTTTCCCTTCATTAAAGGGTGTGTCTTCTGCCCTCAAAGCACATGGGAAGAAAACAATTTAACAGGGAGCATAAAGTAGCAGATTTGGAGTCTCAGAATGAAGATTGCTAAAGGTATTTTTTTGTTTCATTGTGAGGGTGAATTGTTGATTATGTTAACCTTACCTGCAAGTTGCATATGTTTTAGTTTTGCTTCATCTTCACCTACCAGAGCTCTTTTTAAATTCAAAAAGGAAGTAATTTTGTTT